>NW_009934921.1:205475-263628 GCF_000696875.1 Nestor notabilis
CTCCTGACTTATCTGCTAAAGGTTAGGGCTCGTCTGAGCTTTGGCAAATGATGAAATAATGTGCAACATAAGTGTTAATGTGGGGCTAATAGCCCAAGTGGATTCACTTCAGTTATTTCTGCTTCTTTCCTCCTAGGTTTACTTTCAGTGTAGTGCATCAGCCTGTGTCGCAGATGCTGTGAAATCCTGTATACCTCACTGACCTCCTGAGAGGTAAAAGAGGTAAAAGCTTTTTATTTTATGTATTCTCAACCCTTGTTTTGAGGCAGTACAGGAACAAGAAGCACCAACATCATTTTCTGTAGTGAAGGTGTGGTTTCAAATGCCTGAAACTTAGGGTACCAACTCAGATTGTGGATGCAGGTGAATCTGTGCAGGGATTTCTTAAGCCATACAGTGTCAAAGTTGAAGGTTATCTATGTATCTGTGTGCTTGAACTACCCTTCCAGGAAGCTTTTCCGAATTTTCTACAGCTTTTATTATTGAAGACCAGATAAGGGGTTGTAGTTATTTTCAGGTAAGCACTATATCCTTTAGAATGAAATTGCAGTAAGGGCCATTCAATCTAAAATGTGTGATGGTGTGGAAAGCCATACACATTTGCAAAGGCTCACAGATAAACAAGAGAGCTTAATAACTAATTAATTAATTGCTGAGTTTAGTTGGTCCTTCTTGAGAATAGGTGCTTCTAACCAACTGACTGGAAGGAGAAAGAATGACTGAGTCCATCTGTGTTCTGCCTCCTGTTTCACTTCAGGATCCAAGTCTACCATTAGAGAAACTCTGGCCTACCCTGTCAGTCAACATGACTAGAAGTCATCCCACGGTAGAGTGTCTGCCTGAATACTGACTTCAGGGTGGGTATTTGCAAAGGATTGACCTTGAGAAGTAGCAACCATTATTTGTAACACGAGTGCCATCCTGAGAAGCAGAAGGATGGTTTTCTGACTTCTCTTGCAGTTCTGGTGTTCATTAGAAGTATTTGGTCACCAGCTCTTTTAGTGGCTTATGTTGCTCTAGAGATAAACATTGCTTTGCTTCTGGATTATCTGAAGTGATGGCTTTAGTTCTGCTACTAGTGGTGCCTGGATCCCTGTGTCTGAATTACCAAAGCTTTGACAATCTTTTAATTGCACTTGAAGTTTTCTATGTGAAGTTTTACTTAAAGTGTTTAGAACACTAAAAATATGTTTAGAGGACACGATGATTCTGTAGACAAAGTATGTTCATCTGATCTGTATGAATACTTAACAAAAAAAATCTGGTGTTTTTCTCTTCCTGCCTCTCCCGTACCCAGATTTTTTGGCCCTGATTCTGAGCCTCCCTCCTCTCTTCCTCCCTGTTTCAAAACTCGTTCTCTCCTACAGCCTTTAAAGTGCATTTTCATTCTACAGAGACTCCTACCCTCATCTGCTCTGACAGCCTAAGATCCTGCCTGGTCTATTAATTTAATACTCATGAATGTAAGCAAGAAAGGACTCCAGTCTCTTACCACCAACCCATTCCTTAGTCACGACAAGGGGCAAAGTCTTGCTTGCTGTGAACATCAAGTACTTCTTCTAAGGCCTGGTTATGTCCATAACAAGTCCACTGTCTGCAGGGCATAATACCATTTACTTGTGTCTGGGGAATTTCAGACTCAGTGTGAAGACTATTTGCACACTTCGAATATTGACCCTGTTTATAACACAGGACACAATTTTTATGAAGTGTTTTGGGGAGAATTAGATCTTTTCTTCCATTTCACCCTTTTTTCCCCCTGTCCAACCCTGCTTCTTGGGGGATCATCTCAAAATGTAGCCTTGAAACAAGCACTGAAAATGAAAAAGCTCCAGGTACTAACCTGGAACTTGAAGTTAAAGGCAGAATGGGAGGACAGTGTTATGCTCATAGCTAGGGTTATTTCCTAATGTATAAATCAAGGTACTTACTAGGTGCAATTGAGTTTGAACTGGTCCCTGTGTTACTGTAAAGGTACAAAATATACTAACAACACAGAAATGTGATGGAGACAGGACAGGTCCCAGAACTGCTGAAGGGGAGTTGAAAAATATGAGATCACACAGCCACTGAGTATGAAGCAGACGGAGAGGAAAGGAGTGATGCCTTTTAGAGCAATGCTGATGTTTGTCCCTGAAATCCATACAGCATCTGAACCACTTTTGCTGTTTGTTCTTTCAAGGCAGATGAATTGCTCTTTTGTGTGAGTAGGTGGCATAAGACATGTAAGTGCGTAAACAGCCCCTACAATCTTTTGTAACCCTTTGCCCGTGTGTTTGCCTCAACTTGGAAAGTCTGAGTACTGTTTCTCCCACAAGGTTACCCTCAATTTGAAACCAAAGTACATTAATACTCAGAAACTATATGCATAATACAACACAGTTTGTTGCTACTTGTGTGCCAGCAATTGTGCACAACTCTTTCTTCACACAACTCAAGCCACATGTGACTAGTTACAGTGACACTGTATGATCATCCTGTAGCCTAGTGATATTAGTTCCACTGCAGTGCAACCTTTCTCTATTCCTTTCATGCTGGTTTTAGGCTCTAGCACTACTTTGACTAGCTGAGATTGGCTGCAAGGTCTTGGGAAGATTGATTTGGAATTCAGGAGGATTTTGATCAAGTGGAGATACTGTCCAAAATTAAGCAGATGGAATTCAAGACAAGTGTAGAGATTTGCCCTTAGGAAGGAGAAAGCAAACCAACTAATACAAACGGGGATGACTCTCTCAGCAACAGCACTAAGGAAGATGTGTTGGATTAAATAATCTGCAAATGGCAAGAGTCTCATTCCATCTTCAAAGGAAAAAAATGGGGGGGGGGAGGGGGAACTGTGCTGATTAGTCAGGATTAGAGTAATGCTTGTATATAGGGAAGTTGGGGAATACTTCTAAGGAGGCTTTAGCTGGAGCATTTTGCTCAGCCTTGGTAACAGCTTCGGAGAAACAGGCTCTAGGGAAAAGGAGCATTGTGAAGAAGCCTCTCAAGGGAAGCACTGATATAAGAGATGGATGGGAATATAAGAGTCTTGGGGGTAGTGGGAGAATGTTAAGTAAGTTACCTTCTTGTGGGTGACAAGAATATGAAGTAAGGTCAGACAATTCACTCTTAATAGATGCCTCAATAATGCATTAGAATCATCCTCATTTTACTTTTTTTAAGTGGCTGGATAAGGATCTTAAGAAATAGTCAAGGTAGGGTCTCTGCTTCCTTAAGGAAGGCTAAGAGGGGCTTTCTGACCCTACCTTTTTCATGATCTGTCAATGATTAATCAGATTATGACCATTCCATTTGACCCCAAGAGAAGACATTTTTAATTTCTAAGTCTAAACTGTTATTCAAGAACAATGACTAGTGGCTTTGGGAGCTTCCTGTGCCAGCTTCTCATGTACTCCTTTCTGTCTGCAACTTGTGTTCGCTGGGTAGGGACCATACAGTTGCCATAG
The DNA here is from genome assembly GCF_000696875.1 of Nestor notabilis. Taxonomy (NCBI): domain Eukaryota; kingdom Metazoa; phylum Chordata; class Aves; order Psittaciformes; family Psittacidae; genus Nestor; species Nestor notabilis. The sequence goes on from NW_009934921.1 coordinate 208,925, forward strand.
TGCCAAGACTGTCTTCTAGGGTGATAGTATTGGAGATGTATCCAGAATTTACAGTGTCTGCCCATCTTTTTCTTGTCTCCAGGATCAACGCAAGTCAAACTTACTTGTAGGTCTCCCATTCAGAGTCAGGGTTCAAGAGTCATCTGCTTTCTGAATCTACTCTGCTCTGTTCTTCTGGGGGGTTTATTTCAGAAGAGTTGTTAGGAAGTAGATAGAGCAGGCACAAGCTGACAAACTGCAGGCCAGTAAAAGACTGACCTGAGAGACAGCTAGCAACTGAGGCTGGGATATGAAAGTAGAAAATCCTGTAAACTATAGTTGTAAATGCACTGCCAATGAAATGGCCTTCCTTGCATTGCTGCAGCAAGACTAGGGACTTTATCAAAGGTAGCTTACAGGATATGTCAATCTTGGGTACAGCTGCAGTTAAAGAAAAGACAGGCCTTAATAAATCTCTTCACTGAAATATGCTTCCCTTCCCTCTCACCTCTGCTGTCAAAGGCTTGCTTTCAGTTACCTTTCTAAAAGGAATGGTTGTATGTGCAAAAGAACCTCAAGATTATTTTCCTGCTTTTCCTCTTTCCTTTAGCAACTTGCTCGGTCTTTCACTCTGCACCTCAACAAAGGCTGTTTTCCCAGACAACCTGGGCAATAGCCAAAAGGCCACAGTAGTTCAGTGAAAGTATTGAGTGGCTGAAGTGTTTGGAATAATGCTTCAGAAATGTCCTGGTTAGAAGTAAAAGCATGGCTCGGGCAATAGGGGCTGCTACTCTTGATTTTAACCCATGGAGGAGAAAATATGTGAGGTCTGGGAGCATGATCATAGGATGGTTTGGGTTGGAAAGGACCTTAAGATCATCTAGTTCCAACCCCCTGCCATGGGCAGGGACACCTCACACTAAACCATGTCACCCAAGGATTCGTCCAAGCTGGCCTTGATGATGCACCATCACTACAGCTCTCTTGTAGCAGACACACATCCTTGTTCTAGTGAATATGGAAATAACGTGGTGGAATCTTCCTTCCTGGGATGAGAGGGAGAGGCTCTTGCTGAGACAATGGAAAATTCTGCAGGACACGGGCAGCAGTCTTCTCTTTCATAAAATGATCTTTCTGAATATCCTGGGCAACTTTTGTCTGCAGCATCAAATATTGACTGTGGGAGTTCTTGAGGTGGTCTTCATCTACTGCTGTGGCAAATGAAGTCCCAGAGTCTGGGGATCCTTCATGCAGGAGCAGAATAGATCATGAGCAGAGCAGCTGAACTGGATCACCTAGTCAGAATCCTAGCATAAAGTACTCTATAGTACATTAGTACGTTTCTTCCAAATACTTCCATATTCTGTTTGAATACCATGCTGGTAATTGTAATAACTATGTACTGTGAAATTTGCTCAAGATGCTCAGTAAAACATCTGCTGACACTTTGGAACTTGTGTTCTCTCTGAGTGGCTTAAGACTATTGCCCTTTTACCTAGATATCCAGAAAATCTGGACTGTAACTGCTCAAGGATGGGCTAAAGGCAGATGGTGGTAGGGTTCCAATTGCTGGTAGTTTATAGTCTGGGTAGTTTCTGACTAGCAGCTACAGCTAATGCTGTGACCATGGGGGACTGTGACAAAAGGCACTCTCTGGTTTTCCTTAAATGTACAGTGATAATATACAGTTGCTGATATGACTGCCTGAGGAGATCTTGGCGCTTTCTAATATAACATTAAGCCTTCTCCACGTACATCTTGCTGCATTCTAATGTGTCTCACAAATGCTTCAGTAGGCAGAGACTACAGTGAAAAAGGTATTGTATTCTGTTAATGCTCCTAGCTCAGTAACAGCCTGTGTCAGATGCTAAGTCAGGCTGCAGCTGTCATGCTGAACATCTTTCCCATTGCAGACATTAACTACATACTATGTAGCACAACAGGGCTGTCCTAGCTGGGGAAATACACTGGGGGAAATGTGTATGTTGCTAAGCTGCTCCCCCCCATTACATTTGCCTGTGAAGTACGTCAAAACGCTGAGGCTTTTTTATTTATGTGCATAGCTAATTCACCCCCTCTGTGCAATGGAGAAATGAAGATATAGATTTGAGCTGGTATTGAGTGACTGACAAATTTGAGATCTGGGCTTGCATCCTCTGATTCCTCATCTGTATTAGCCACTAGTCAAGATACTTTTTCCTTACACCCAGTGTCTGTCTTTGAATTTGATCGTCGAATCCATTGTGAAATTCCAGCCTTATTTTTGCCAATGGTAGACTACCATCAGGCAGTAGATGATCTCTAATACATAACAGAAAACATAGTGTAGCAGAAATGGAGGAAATCCAGCACTTAACAGATCTGTGAGGGTTTTACATCAGCTGCCTTCCACCTACCTTTGTTACCAGATTCCTGCCTGTGACCTGATAGGCCTTGAAAGTCTTAAAATTATCCCTGCTTAAGTAATTTGGGGTAGTTACAAACTTAAATGTTCTCATAGATAAACCTATAAGACCTTTAAATATGGGCTGATTGCCTTTGAAAAGCACTTCAACTGATCAGAAGCAAGAAAGCAAGATCTCTGTCCACATCTGAATATCAGAATTCAAACCAGCCTCACTCCCAAACTCCTGGGGTTCAAGTGAGGCTTTTGATACTAGATTACTTTGAATGGAAAACTTCAGACTGACTGCTAATCTTTTCCAAGTCAAATGTATCAAATTGTACAGTAACACTTAGCATTTTAAGATGCAAGTGCAATAAGGTGAAAGCCTTACAACTACAACTGATTTAATGAAACCCTTTTAATCTCATTAGCCAGTGAAGCACTATGAGAGCCCCTTCTGTCAAACCTGTGCCTCAGACATGCTGTGGCCTCGGGCTATATTTTGGAATTGAAGTTTTAGCTTTCTGAATCCCAACCTGATCGGCAATTTAAGTGTGAGTAGTCAATTAGAGTGGCAATTTTGAGCCTCCTTCCATTTGTGGCACCACAGATGTGTTCATTCCAGGGGTGGTTTAGATCCTGGTATGGTGAGTTGGGCTCCACTGGTAATAAACTTCATTCTCAAAGTCACTTTTTCAGATTTCCCCCAGGCACAGTTTATACCAGGGCTCCAAGGACTGAGCTGAAAAGTACTGTAAGGCTATAGGCAGAGGAAATATATGGCCTTTCCATTCTGCCTTTCCCATCAGGGCGTTAAAGCTCTGCAACAAAAGGATTGTGGATTGCCTTGATGTTTATATGTCCCCTAGCGCCAGGCTTATCTCTTTAAGGCAGAAATGCAGCTTCCTGTTTATTTACCTGTCCCACATCCAGCTTCATCTCCTAACCTTTTAATGCATCCCTTCATAGAGACCAGGTTGGTAAATCCAGCAACAGAGCCATGTGTGCTAATGCTGCTCTTTGTCCATACTGTCTGCTTTGTCCAGGAGCAAGACTTCATGCTTCAATTCATCACACACCCATTCAGCTACTCGTGTAATGGTGGCATTCCTCATAGTTTGGTATTCATAGACCTGCATCAGCTAGCCCTCTTTGAAGGAAAATACTCTGTGTAGCTCTCCAGCTCTGGTATTATTAAACCAGAAGTATTGGTATGAAAATGCCTTTAGGCCCTGATACATTTCAGATTATTAAAATTAGGAGAGAGACTCTTAGATTGGTACTTTGTTTTGTCCTCTACCTGAGGAACTGATTCCCCACGGCCACTGCAATGACACTTGCCTTGGATGTCGTCACTGTGGACTTCCCTAGCAGTTTTGAGGGGAAGATTGGAAAGAGGAAGGCTAATAATGTACATTTCTTATGTTAGAGAATGGGAGGAGCTACAGTGATGGTACACTGAAGGTAATATAACTGAAAAGGATAGAAGAGAACTAATAGATATGCCAAAACTGGTATGAATGAAGAAGTTAGTGAGAAGGTCTGGATGGGGAAGGAGAAGGTGGGCAGTAAAAGTGGCGTGTGGTATTGGCTCCCAGAGTAGCCATTGAGATACTAGCCCATCTCCTTCCAGCTTCCCAGCATGCTTAGGTCAAGGGGAGAAAACGGGAAAGCTTTCCAGTAATGAGAAGATGATGGCAGGAAGGTAAGTGGACAAACTAACTCCTGTTTGGTGCCTGAAGACAGGCTACTTCTCCTCATTCCTTATTGCTTTGTGGACAGGTAGCAAAGACTGTGTGACTAAAATCCGTTTTGGTTTTGAAATGGACACTCTGTTCTCTGAGGTCTCATTGTGCCTGTGATGTTGCAACACCATTTGCTATCCCACCATTCTCAAAAGCTGACTCTATACACTGCAGATTTATATCCTCAGAGCCGTCTCTAGCTAAGCAGCTTCAGCTTCTATCTATCCTTCCAGCAATAGAGCTTTTCCTAATGTTTAAATCAAATCTCTTTTATTGCAATTATATCCTGGAGGTTCTTGCTTGGTCTACCACAGACATAACGAACATTTGATAATCCAACTGTTTAATGAAGTTTTACATGTCATCTTGCCCTTGTCTTTTCTCTTTTGCTGAGCGAGCCCAAACCTTGATCTCTGCTAATAGTTGTATTTTGTAGACCTCCAGACATGCCTGTTCTCCACTGGAATAGCTGAAATTGATGTGTCTTGAGGCAAGATGTCACCAAACTAGGCATGATACTGCAAATAACAGTTTAAGAGCACTGAATATGGTCGAAAAGTTAATCTAAACTCACTAATGAGGAGCCGGATCATTAGAGAAAGCAGAAACTAGTGAGATGACATTGAAGTGGTGAATACAAGCTATTGTAATTGATTAAGGCTGAATACAGAACTAGGTCTGCAAAAAGTCTGTTTCTTTTCCTCTTTTTAAATAAATTATTGGTCTTCTGAGAGAAGCTGATGAAAATTTCAGGTTTTTTGGGGGGGGGGAAATTACGTTCTTGGGTTCGGAGTGAAATGTTTTGCTTCTAAAATTCTGAGAAAATGTAGTAGAATTCTGGGTAAAATACTATTTCAAGTGTTTTATTCTGTTTTAAATACATTGAAGTAAGATGTGCTGAAATGTGAAAGTGCTTTTTAACTAGTACACTTGGATGAGCTGGACATGAGTTCCAGAAATGTTCTGTTCCAAATCACTCCTTTTCAAAGGTAGGGGGAATATACATATCTCTCCATGTGTAGGTGCATGTAACATAGAATCATAGACTGGTTAGGGTTGGAAAGGACCTTAAGATCATCTAGTTCCAACCTCCGTAACATGTTTGTATATAATTTTTACCTGTCCCATCCAAAACGTGCATTTACTTTGCATGAAGCAGCAGAAAGCAGCAGCTGGTGATACTGAAAGCAGCTGTGGGAGCTGCTAAACAGAGGATAAATATAAAAGTGCTACAATTTGGGACTTCATGTGTGAAAGTGTCATGGCATGGAGGTGGGAGGAATGCCCTCTTTTACATAGCTCTAGTGCAACCACTTTATAATGCAATGTTGCAGTTTGGATGCTCGACTTTCAGAATATCTGGCAGGTTGAATGGAGCTCAGAGCAACAACCGTAATCAGGGGTTGGAGTGACCTTATTTACAAGGACAGATTTAAACACGTACAACTTGGCTAAGTTATGAAGAAAGGGTTTACACTAATTGTCTGGATATTTGGAGAGCAGTAAAGCCTGGAAAGCACAGACCTGATTAGGGCATTGTAATAACCTAAGCTAAAATTTCACATTTGATGGCAGAAAACTGTGCAACAATGAGATGTCTTATCTTGTCAGCTGGACTCCTTGGTGAGACAGAAGGCATCCTGCAGTGTGGGGCTTTTGCAGTGTGCCTGGAAGGGAGCAACAGAAAATGTGGGTACACATCCTTCCCTGTGGAAACTTTCTTGCACTGGCCAAGGGTTCTAAGTGAGCTGATATTTCTTCCAGTTAAACATGCTGCATAATGGCAGAGCATAAGCAGAACAAGCTGAGTCACTTTTCTATACAAAATCTGAAGAGAAGCTGTGGTTAAATGGGTGAGTTTTGATTATTTTTTCAAGTTGGAGTAATTCTGAATTTGTTGAGACATCTCATTTTTAGGTTAAATGAAAAATACTAGATTCCTAGTTCTCATCAGTCTGTTCCGACATCTGTCTGAAGTGTGGCTGGCGTTCAGAGAACCTCCAGTCACAGAATTATTCAGACTGAAAGGAGATTGTCTAGTCTAACTCCCCTACTGAATGTGAGGTCAAGTACAGCTGTGTCTGGATGGGTTTTGAATAGCTGCCGGGCTAGAGACTCTACTGCCCCTCTGAGCAACTTGTACCAGTGTTTGACCACCCTCACTGTAAAAAAGTTTGGGCTTTCTTATGTCTAAAGAGTATTTCCTGTATTTCAATTTGCACCCACTGTAGCTTGTTCTTTCTGACTCTGTTTTCTGTACTGTCTGCCATCAGGTATTTATACTGATGAGGTTCGCCCTAAACCCTCTCTTCTTGAGGTTAGGTCCCAACTCCGTCAATGTCTCATGTATCAAATGCTCTAAGTCCTTAATCATCTTGGTGGCCAATTGCTGGACTCAGTCCTGCATGTCTTTATTGCATTGGGAAGCCCAGATGAGGCCACAGCACCTTGAATGTTCTATCTCCAGTGCTGGGTAGAGGGGAAGGATCACCTCCCTTGACTAGCTGTCAATGCTTTTCTTCATAGGAGAGTGCTGTCTTTGCCACAAGAGCACATTGCTGGCTCATTGATAGTTCTGTCGTTCATCAGAACTCCAAGAGCCTCTTCTGCAGAACTGCTTTGCAACCAGTCAGACCCCAGCACGTGCTGGTGCATGAGATTATTTCTCCTCTAGTCAGGGACTCTACATTTCCCTTTGAACATTTTGAGATTCCTGTCATCTCAATTCTTTAGCCCACCAAAGTCCCTCTGAATGGCAACACAGCCTTCTGGTGCATCAGCCACACATCCCAGTTTGGTATCTTCCACAAACTTGCTGAGAGTGCACTCTGCCCCATTGTCCAGGTCATTAATGAAGATGTTAAATGGTATTGGACTGCCTGGAGTACACCACTAGTGACCAACCTCCAGCCAGGCTTTGTGCCACTGATCACAACCCTTTAAGCCCAGCACTTCAGCCAGATTTCAGCCTCACTCTCCACTTAAACTATTGTCCTTCTTTAATCTTCTAAACTAGTCATTTCATTGTAGAAGGCCATCAGGTTGGTCAGGCATGATTTCTACTTCATAAATCCATGCTAACTACTCTCAATTACTTTCTTTTTATCCTTAATATGTTTGGAAATGGTTTCCAGAAGCATTTGTTCCATCACCTTCCCAGGAATCAAGATAAGGCTGATGGGCCTGTAGTTACCGGCATCTCCTTCTTGCCCTTCTTGAAGATAGGAGTGGTGTTTGCTGATCTGGAAATTATCAGTGGAAACCAAGTGCATCAATTCACTTCCCTTTTTTTACATGATTTGGGAAAATTTATGGTTTACCTGGAATAAATATTAACAAGATTTAAAGCCGTTTCCTGGGCTGGAAGAAACATTTTCATAGTGAAGCTTCCAAGTGTAAGGAAGTTGGAGAGTGAAGTCAGATCCTGCAAGCTGTAGTTATTAGCAGATAAAACTTCTGCTCAAGAGCTCGTTACCACTGAACTAAGACTGTTGGGCTACTTCTACTCTAAGAGTGTTTCAGCATTTCTTCCCTTTCTCATCCTCAAGTAACTGGCCACCACACCTGCAGGTCACTGCCTCAGCATGACACCGAAGGGCTCCCTCTTTTAAATTGCTGGGTGGAAGGGGACTGCAGGTCCAGCCTCTCCTCTCTTTGTTCCCCTTGTTGCTTTAGTTCTCCGCCTTAATTCCCTTTTGAAGGGCTGATATTTTATTCAGCAGCCCCTGCTGTGCCGTAGCCCATGATAGAAGTTCCTCAAAAGCACTCCCTCGACAAAACAGCTGGTCTTTGAAACAGGAGAGGTGAGTGTGGCAGGGAGCAACGTGGAGGGGGAGAAGAGAGAGGGAAGAGGTGGGTGTGTGTGCGTGCAGAAAATGCACTAGTTGTGAGGAATAATGAGGCAAAAATATGACAGAGGGTTTTATTACAAATAATAGACAGTGAACTTCAAACAACAGCGGCGAGTCATTAAGAACACCACAGCAACAGAGTTAAATAAATGCATAATTAGCCAGTGCCGTGAAGGTGGAATTTACTGCTCCAGAGATTCTTAAGGGAGAGTCAATAAATTCACAGCTGGTTGTTTTTGGTTTTTTTTTCCCTTCTTTCCCCTCAGGAACAGAAGAAAATGTGAATGAGCCCAGGGCTGTTCTTGAGGTTTTGGCGGGATTTCCTTCCTCGTTGGCACAAACCACAGTGTCTGTCTCAGCAGAGAAAGGGCTGCCAGATCTGCTCTCCCGAGGGAGCTGGGATGATTTGTGAGTGGCAGGACTGAACGTTATGTGTGTTTGGGATTAAAGCAAGAACTGTCTGGTCCTAGGGCAATTCCAAGGAAATATAGGAAAAGATGTTGCAAGTCCTGCATGTACGTTAGCATGAGTGCGTAGACGACTTATTCTGAGACCTCAGAGCAGCCTTCGAGTATCTGAAGGGGGCTACAATGATGCCAGCAAGAGACTTTTCATCAGGGACTGTAGTGATAGAACAAGGGGTGATGGGTTTAAACTGAAACACAGGAAGGTTCAGGTTAGATGTAAGGAAGTTCTTCCTTGGGAGGGTGGTGAGACGCTGGCACAGGGTGCCCAGAGAAGCTGTGGCTGCCCCATCCCTGGCAGGGTTCAGGTTGGATCCAGGGGCTTGGGACAACCTGCTCTCGTGGAAAGAGTCCCTACCCATAGCAAGGGGTTGGAATTGGATGAGCTTTAAGGTCCTTTCCAACCAAACCATTCTATGACTCTATGGCTATGTGACTGTGTATAGGATATCAGGATATGTTCCCTCTTTTCTTACTTTTGCCTAGGTGTCTGAATCCTGCAGGCTTGTGTTGTGGGTCATCACAATGTGAGCTCTGACATATGTGTGCATGTAGAAACATGCACACATGTAGTAACAGGCTATTGCACATGGATCCCTGCATAAGAGGCACAAAGCAACATGTGGGTCCACTCTGACATGCATGGGTACAGAGTGGGGCTGATTTTGAAAGGTAGCAAGCTATGTGTGTCATTAAAGCAGCAGGATAATTCTATAATGGGATATTTGCATTCTCCAACACCATCCATACTAGAACTATGTGAAAATATTCCTCACAAATGCTTTTTTTTCTTCCTTCCGGGAAAAAATGTAAGTTTGTTCTGAACTGATTCCAAACTGTGTTTCTCCCCTTAGGGTGCATCGCTTTCACAGATTGCCTTTCCAACACCCCCTTCTCTACTGTGTGCTAGGTACAACTGAAGCCCTATAAACCCATAAGGCGATGCAGTGAGTTTTGTCTGATCAATTTGAGGCAGCACCCTGTGTGAGTCCTGTATCTCAGCGTGTTACTGGCACCGTCATCAGGCCAGGAAGCAATTCCTATAAGCAGCTGTGTTAGAGGGACTTTTAGTTTCTTGAAACAATTTAAAATAGAACATGCTACTTCTGGAAAATGAAATACTTTGTATTTTTTTTTTTTTTTTAGATCATAAAAAAACATTTTTGATCAAAACCGTCATTATTCTGACTTGGAATTTCAATTCCAAGGGAAAGAAAAGAAATTTCTATTTTTCATCACCTGCTTACAACGAAAACTTCAGGTTTCCCAAGGGATTAAAAACTCTTAATCTCACTAAGTTTTCCCCTATGTTATACAGGGACTCCCATAAAATTATCGACAGAACAGAGTTTTCCTTCCCCATTTCAAACTAAAGCGCAGAAAAGTCTGCTGCACTTCATTTCACTTGATTTGAACTGGGCAGCTCTGTGCTCTAGAGCATTGGAGGCTCAGAAGTGAAATCTGAGTGAAAGCAGTGTTGTCTTCTGTAGAGCACTCCCCACTCACCTAACCATGCTACTGGTGGGGCAGACACCTATTGTTGGGGGTGAGGGCACCTCTAACTGCCAACATCAAACCTGTCACGTGAAGGCAGATAGACATAGTCCAACAGGCAGATAGGGAGCCTGAACAAAGGTGTGAGTCCCTTCTACTGAATCTCCTGCACCCCAAAATTCTTATGCGAAGTGTGATTTATCATATTATTATTTACATGTGCAAAAATACAGGCCACAAGTTAGAGCTGGATGGTCAGAGCTGAAGTACAGTGGTGAGGAAGAAGAATGACTTTAAAATGAGAGGAGAGACTGCAACTGAGAGACACTTCCTACTCCCATGGCTAAAAGACAAACGATTTCAAGAAGGAGCTTTCTGTCAGATTATCTGCCATGATAAACACTTTTCAGCAAAAAGGTAATGAGAAAAAGCAGTGCCTAACCCCAGGGGATGAGAGAGAGACAACAGAGATTGCATCATGCTATCGGTATGCTACCAAATCAGCAATTGATGCTAACGACAAATGGACATTGGAGATGAAATCACAGCCATGTGTTGAAGCCTGTGCCTACCTCTGATGCAGACCTGGAGCTCTGCTTTCTCTTTACACCATAACAACGTCTGTGCAGCTTATTTCTCCCAGTAAAATGCTATTGAGCAGAACTGCATGAGAGTGCTGCGTGGGGGGTGTGTGTGAACAGGTCTGTGTGTGGGAGAACATTTGTGTGCTTGCCTGTGAGGGTATGAGCACCCCATGAGCATCTCTGTACCTGTGGGATGCACAGAACTGGGGTGTAACAACCCCTTCCCAGCTGCTGCTAAGAGTTAATAGGATTAGCTTGAGGTTTTAAAAGAGCTGCTGTTAAAGGCTTTCTGTGTTAGCTGAACACGTGGGTTACACATGGCACCTCTCTTTGCCTCGTAGGGGGTTTGGTGGAAGAAATGGGGAGTGACCACGTGTCTTGAGGAGCTGCTACAGGGTATTATCTTCACCACAGATGGTATTATTCCTGCAAGTGAAGCAACCAAGGGGAACAGGAATTGGATATTGAGGTCACGGAAGGAAACAGCATGAGGCACCACTTACATGCTGGGAGCAAATATTAAGGGATACTAGGGTCTGACTCATGAGGTTTTAAAGTATTGCTCTGAAACCACCACACGTCATTGGTGCCTGGCAGGGACAGAGAGAAGGGAGGGTTGTGAGAATTAGGGGACAATCACAGGCTCATTATAACTATTGTCCTGTAAGCCAAAGTTTCCAGAAGAATTATGGGAATGACTGGGCCACCTGGGTGGATGTTGTATAGGGGCTGGGAGGTGTGCAGGTAAGGATGGCATGCTGCAGAGGGGCAGCCAGGGCTGGCTCTCAGGATGTACTCCATGCAAGGTACATCTTACCACAATGCCTGAGCAACCTGCGAGGGTTCCTCATGATTAGCAGGGTACAAGAGAGGCAGCTGTGCTACATGGGGTGGAAACAGTGAGCATAGCAGCCTTTCTCCTCCAAGCATGCAGCATGAGATCTTAGAGAGGCAGAATAAAGGAGGAAGATGCACTAGGTTGAAGAGCAATAAGAAAAACAGCTGTAAAAATACCCCATAGTGTTTCACGTGTGAGAGGAGGGGTATGGATGGTTTCATGTGCTTTGGACTCTCAGTCCAGCCTGTTGCGTAGCAGGAGAGTGCAGAGGCTGGCATGAGTGGGGGGAATCAGCCTCCAAGCACTGCTTGTACTGTGCCAGGGCCTTAGTCCTACTGTACCTGCCTTGCAGCTTCTCTGTCAGGTCTGTACAGCCAAGACCTGAGTATAGGCATGCATTCTGCATGCAGCATTGCCACATCTCCGCTGGCACACTGTCTGGGGTGGACAGGGTGTTGCAAAGGTGGGGCCACTGCACCCTGAAGCTATTGCATGCCAAATAGCTGTACCAGGTCCATCCAGCCTGCCCTGACCTAACCCAAGCAGTAACATACTGCTGTTTGTATCCTGCAGTGCTGCAGAGACTGAATCCCTGTTTCTGCTAGCTAGCAAATGTCTCTCTGGGGGATTGTCACAGACGGCACTAGGAAAATAAAATAAGGCTTTCTTCCAGACCTTTTCCTGGCTCAGAAAAGTTCAGGAGGTTTCAAAACAACCTTCTCCTTGCAGAAACTCTGAATCTCCCAACCAAGCTAGAACTGGGTGGACATAAAGCCATAAATCAGGCTCTGAATTCTGAAAGCACTGTGGTTTTTCCATCCCTGAATTTCCATTTTGTGATAGAATCCAGGAGGGCTTTGCACGGTGAGCCTGCATGATGCTGTGAAAAGGCAGGGTACACTCAAAAGCATGCTCCAGAAGAACGCCCCTGAGATGTTCCAGCTCAGCAGACCACAACCGACTCAAGGTTTGTTCACTGCTTAGATGATGTGGAGTGCTTTGGTGGACAGACTTACGCTGGAGCAGCTGCAGGCTGTGTCCTCTTCCCTTTACTTCTGCTTTGCTGACTCCATTTGGCCCTTCCTTAGGTTGTGAACTGCTCCAAACTGCACCTATCGCTCTTCCTCATGCACCCCTTCACCCTCCTACTGAGGTATGTGTAGCTGCAGGCAAATCGGAAAATGAAGAGGTGTGCCTTCCCCAGGCACAAGGATGTGTGTGTGTGGACCTTGTATGGACAAGGAGTGAGGATTTTAAGCAATTCTTGTCCCATGTGCTGCTCTTTCTGCCATCCTGGAGCATCTGTTAGTGGGATTATGTGGAACGGAACTAGATGCAGGTAGAGAGTCAGACTATACTGTTCACCCTGTATAGTTAGTGAAGACAAGCCTGGACCTTCTAGGGACTGGGCCCCCTAGAAAGGAGCAGGTGAAACACTATGTTTAAATAGCTGCTTAAACCAGCCCTATGACAATGCTCTGGCAAACCTCAGCTCTTCCTATGGCTCAGCAAAGACCCCCCTTTATTTTTTGCCTTATCCTCTGCATTTGTATGTGTTACTGATCAGTGCAATTTCAGGGGCCTGCTGAGGGCTGCTTTGTATGACCTCCCTGCATGGAGTTCAGGCATCGCTGCTCCAAAATTCACCCATGCCGTGAACTCAGCATTTCTTTTCAGCTTGATGCAAACATCTAATTGCTGCAAACATCTAAAGTTTGGCAGCAAACTGTTGTGAATGTGAGCAGAGCGGTAGCCTTAGCTTTACAAAGCAAAGAAATAGACATGCAAGAAAATAGAGGGGGGTGTGTGTATATGTATATATATATACACACACATATATATATGTATGTATGAACACATGGTCCTAGCCACAAGAAGTTTCTGAAATGGCTGCACTGACCCAGCTGGTGTGGGTTTAGATCTATAATTGCAGTGGTTCTCATGACAATTCCTCTTTCCAAAAGCTTCCTGGCAGAGACAACTTATCTGGCATGAACAACAGTGTGAAATGAAGATAAATGAAGAATGTGGGTACATGAATCCCTGGAAGTAAGCTGCTTTGATCTTATTCAGATGAAAGTTTTCAGGTACCATTTTGTACGGTTTTTTCCTCTTCTGTAACTAGAAAAGCAGCAATACAAGTGGCAACTGAAGTAATCAGAGGGGAAAAGTAGCCTTGCAGTTTGTATGTCGTTTTAGGGTTTAAGTGAGCCCAGCTCACGTCCTGCTTCTCCTGCAAACTGCTGTATAGGGGCCTTGAAAAAGAAACATCCTATGTCTTCATTTCATAGTCTCAATTTAAGCATATTTAGACATGTGGCTTGGAGTATGTGTGCTGTTCTGACCGGTACTAAAGCAGCAGCTATAGCCTGGTGTCTCCCCTCTGAGTGTGGCATTAGCACAGGGTATGGCTTTTTGGACCCCTACTACTTCTGAAAGGCAGGGATCAGCACACGGCCAGAGGCGCTGCAAAGGGACTTCTGTTTAGGAGGACGGAAGGTATGAAGCTGTAGAGGTTAGATCAGTAATTATAAAAGTAGATAATTATATAAGCAATAGATGAGTGTTCCTGAGGCAAACCTGCATATTTGACCACAGTCTTTTGACTGTCACTTTGGGAGTGACTCCTGTGCCATGGTACAAGAGGGATGTTCATGATGTGAACCTCACTGTCCAAGCAGTGGAATACGAAGATGGCTGAAGTCCCTATACAGCTGAATTCCCTTGGTTTATGCCATTCAGGTGTACCCATTTGGATCCTTCCAGGCAAAGGATGGAAGAACTGCACAGCAGGAACCTTCCTCCCTTCTCTTCCCTCCCCGTAAGTTGTCTGCAGAAATGCAATGTCTCCATTTTTCAGGGACACGGTTTGGTACTGCTGTAGGTATTTTAATATCACCATCGGTCAGTAAGGTTCTAGTTGGCTTTAATTAACACCTTACATAAGAGATGTCCAATTCTTTCCTATCTTTGGGAATTACTGAAAAAAATCACCACAAATAACCCGATCCAGCTGATGGCTCTCTAATCAACAGGTAGCAGGCATCTGCCCACACAGAGAGGTAAGGAAGTCAGGTTTCATCTCCTGAGTCAAATGATCCCTTTAAGGTAATTTCAGTAATATAGAATCCCTCTGTATTATCAAGCTGTAAGTCACAGCAAGAGAAGAGACAAGTATAGGTGAGTCACAGATCACTGATTCTCTTTTCTCCTGAATGAGGCTCTATGAATGTGTTGGAAATTTTTGAGAGTCTTCAACTTTCTGCAAGATCCATCATGTTCATTTCATTACCCTGAATTTTTAGTTATCTGTTCTGTTGTGGGTGTTTGTGTGTGCATTACTTTACATGCTGGATAAAGATGCACAAATTAACCCTTATGCCTTCTGACTTCTGTTGGTTTGTTTTTTCTCCAAGAGCTGATTGAGGTGTTTTTCCCCAGTGTTAGAAAGCACAGTTTTCTGAGGAGAAAGGTGAAATATTTGGTCTGAAACTCAGGATAGTTTGATGCTACAGTGCTGCTGAAGTACAAGGAAAGTTGTAGTTTGGGTGTCAATGAAGTTGGGTTCCAAGCTGGCAGCATATCTCATGGGAGATAGAGGTGAAGCTTCATTTACTAAGACTTTAAACATACACAGTTCAGATGCCTAGGTCTGAACTCCTCACGTTAGCCACCCTGTGGAGTGCTGCTGTAGTTCTTACTGCCAAAGGGCAGTGCTCTTCAGCCAGGCTGCCTGATGAAAGGAGCTAGAAGGCCTTCTGTTTTTATGTTCTCCTCTTTGAGAAAGAGAGATATAAACTCCTCTAGCCATGGATAGAAAAGTCTTTCTGCAGAGGCTAGTGGAGCCAGCAGTATGATAGGGGAAGAGAGCAAATGATTCCTCTTCCTTCTCTCTGACAAATGTTGGGGTACTCATTGCATACTTCTTAAGTGATTATATGTGGGGTTCTTTGTTACATATCAGGATATTTTTGCCACATTTTGTTTCTTAAGAGAAAAGACTTTTTGACTGACTTCTTGAGAGACTACAGGAAGGAATAGGTTCTTGAAGAAAGAGGGTCTGTGGTCCTCAGGGGTAAAGATCTAGTTGCCATTAGGAGTGAGAAGGAGGTTGGACTGGTTATATGGCCCACTGGTTGTTGAAAACATGTTTTGTGATAAATTTTGGTACTGAAATAGAAAGCCTGGTGCGTTTCGAGCTCTCCTACTGCAAAGGGAAGGGAAATCTAAACCCATATAAATCAACTCTGAGTAATGGTTTCCACCCGCATTTGGAGACAGGCTAAAACCTCTGAAGGGTTATATCTAGGCCTTGTTCATCTTTATTGGTTTTTTCCATTTTACTCCAAAATCTAACCTTGAATACTTCTCATATAACCACTTCTCCAAGATGTTCATTTCTCCCCTCCCCTCCCCACCATAGATGACCCTTTCCCCTGTGCTGAGATAGAACAACTGCATCTTTGTTTCCCTTGGTGTCAATTGCCTTTGGGAGGTTTGTGGTTTGCCTTTGTTTTTCACCATGCAGATTTCTTTTCCTTTCAACACATTGAATTTCAGGCTGGATTGATGGTCCTGCAGAGCAATGTTTTTCTGTGTGATAAATAACACAAGGGCTCCCCGTACTGATCAAATGAAGCTGGGATTTCCAAGGTGACAGAGTCCATAGATTTCTCGAAGGGTTTAAGTTTAGCATGCTCTGAAAAGTTATTGGTATTGTAATCGTACCACACTAAAAGGGCTTGGCTAACTGTTTGTTTCTCCTCTGAGGCTGCGATAATTGTGACAGCATGCTGAAGTGCATGTTGTCCCTTTCGCTTGTCAATCTGAACGTCTCTGTTTCCCTCAGACAACCTTTGAGCAACTTGATCTAGTGGAAGGTGTCCCTTCCCATGGTGGGAAGGTAGGAAGTATATGATCTTTAAGGTCTCTTCCAGCCCAAACCATTCCATGATTGTACAATTTGGAGAGAGAGCTGATGGTCAAAACAGAGGCTGCTTTGTCGACATCTTTCATTGTTCACTGCTGCTTTGGTGGATGTTTACTTTTACCCACCAGAGCTCATGCTCGTGTGGCTATGTGCATGCAAATTGGAAGGATGTCTAATGCTTTTCACCTTTGGCTTCTGACTCTGCTCCACATCTGAAAATCGTTATGACTTGATGGCTTAGTTGTCCATCAGATGGGTAGATGAGATACAGCAGAGCTCTTCTTCTGCTGGTATAAATATCCTTCCTGTTGGGCAGTTAGCCAGAAAGGCCTGGGACAGAATTAGACACAAGGACTGCAATTTTTCTTCCTTCTGTGAATCCCTTCTCAACTTAATTTCTGGGGCTTTTTAGGGTAGGAAAAGCATGTGGGAAAGAGATGGGATAATGGATACAGAAGCTATCTAATCTACTTCTGATATTGCTTGCAGATCTAAACATGCAGGATCCCTTTCTCTTGCAATTTGGCAGTCTGGTACCTTATGCTATCACAAAATTAGCTTAAAACATCCAGAAACCTTTGGGAGAGAAAATATAGTCAAAGTAAGATAAAGCATACAATAGAAAAAAACCCTCTAAAATCCAGCTAATCAGATGCCCTGAGATCCCAGTGTTGCTCAACCTGCTTAGCAAAAATTAAGCTGATGACTTTGACCTTTTTAGGGCCTTAATTTTACATATGTAATGCTGTCACTTCATACTTTCCATTTGTAAGATTCAAAGCAGCTTAAAAAATGAGGGAAGTTGCAGCAATCCTTTATTACAGACTTGCTAAGAGAAATGATTTAACAATGCTATTAACAGTCACAAGACTTGCCCATTCTGTCTATGCACAAAGTTAACATATCCCCCAGACTCATCTTACTTCATCCAAAATTATCAAGTAGCTTAATGAAAGTGCTTCGTTAATAATGTTCTCCCCTGCAGCTAGCTGATGCTGTACCCTGATCCCTACCTGCAATCCCATGATATACTTGTTTTTTTCCCTTATAAAAGGCAAATGTCTTATAAAAGGCATTCCAGGTTATGCAGTCTGCATTTATTTGATGGCCTTCTCTATAGTGCATGCATTACTGTTGGCTAATTGCTGGTCTCAAAGTAAATTAACAGTAGTATGTTTGCATTCAGTCTCCTGTTTGGTTCATTAGAGGGACAGGACCAGCTGCAGAGTTCAGTTATGACACTGCACCAAGTATCATAAGTGCTGACATTGAGATCCTAAGTTCAGGTCTGAGCCCGGGCTGTGTTTTTTCAGTAAAGAAAGCTGAAGTCCTCTGAGGAACAGGGCTGTTGGCTTCTGGAAGAAACCAATGGATATAGTCAGGCATTGTAGCTTCTTTAATGTTTGTGTTTTGCAACCTGTTGAGGCATGACCTGAGCAGAGCGGACAGTGATGAACCACAAGACAACCATTTCAGAGATGTGGGGAGCCGAGCACACTGGTCAGATGCTTATTACAGCAGCTGCCTGCAAAGGAGTTTGGCATGAGGAGACCTCATAAATTCCCTTATGTTAACAGATCCCACTTCCTAGTTTTCTCTTGCTTGCATTGTGTCTTTGGTAGTGTTAGATGAGGTATGTAGGCACCTGGAGCAATGGCTCATGTGAGGTTTGAACCAGCAGAGATCAGAGCTGCATTTCAAAGTTTTTTCAGATTCCCTATTGCTGCTTGTTCCATCTCCTCTGGACCTTCCTCCTGCCTGAAATGCTGGAATGAAGTGTTCTCTGAAACTCTGATTGCACGGTCTGTTTCCCCCAGTGGAGCCTGGTAAAAGAAATCTTGTTTCTTGGATATCAAATTTGAAAGCAAAAGTGAGAGAGAAAATAACAGTTGCTTTAAATAATGAACAAAAATACCAGGAGATTTATTTCCCCCTATATCTCTCCTCCCTCATGCAGATATTCTCTTCTTTAAAGCAGTTTTCCAAAGTGAGTTTCTTGCTGTATCGACAGCATCCTCTGTTCACATACCAAATGGGAATAACTAATGCATGGGAGTGCAGACTTTCACTCAGCAGTAGCAGCATGTCTTGGATTTAATATAGCTAGAAGGTTGCATATGTGTGAAGAACTAGGGTTATCTCCCTGGTACATTCAGTGACAAAATCCTGTGCTTTTCCGAACAAGGATGAGAGCAGAGGTGGCAACTTATTGATTTCTAAGTGGGGCAATAAATGATCAATTTACGATTTCACTATCGTAACTAGAAATGGTTTACATGATATAATGGATCTGTGGTTGGCCTGATCTATGCGTCCTTCAGGCAAAACTATAGATGTTGCTACAAATCTTCTTGAACCTGTTTTGCCTTTGAAACCTGCATATTGGAATTGATTACAAACTTGGCATTCTTCAACTCATATTCTGTGCTTAGAAAAGTGGAATGCTGCTACTTTGACCCCTTTTCCCCCCCCGCCCTTCCATTGCATAGCTCTTTGTCTTCACTCAATTTGCAGTTGTGATTGGTCATCTAACTCACAGTATTGCTTCCTACAGAGGAGCAGCCAGCAGGGCGCAGCTCCTGGTGTAAATACTTGCCTACAGAAAGCTAAAGTTGATTACTGAAAGTCCTTGTGCCAGCAAACAATAAAACTCATTTTTATATTTAAAGCGGTGCACAAAAGTGGGTGTGAGGCCACTTGAATCCCAAGCATTTAACAGCTCAAGCAATTGTTTCTGAGCATTTTCTTTGTGACATTTTTCAGATATGACTGTGAAATACAGGGATATTTTTAGGATGAACAAGGTTAATCAGCTGCAACACAAAGTTTCAATTAGCTTTTTCTTTTTTGCTTGTTTTGCACTATCACTGCACTTCCAAATGACCAGGTGTCAACAGATACCAGAGTCAGGGAGCACTGGTGTATGCTCTGGTAGGGTCTATTCTTGTGCTATTTCTAAGATCATAGTATCATAGAATAGTTAGGGTTCGAAAGGACCTTAAGATCATCTAGTTCCAACCCCTGAGAAGCAGGATGAATTTGAAGTCTTCTCTTGAAAGAGTTTGCTCTGATGGGAATTGTGTCCCTATTTTCCAGAAGACTGGATATTTCCAATGAGGTCAGGAATGGATCGAGCATCTTAACTGGAAATGGGTATGAGCAAAGTCCAGAGCCATTCTCTTAATAACTGTACCTGAATCTATTAGGGTTGCTGCCTGCCAGCTAAGCTTGTAATGTTATTCCCAAACAGATAAACAGATGAAGTTTTATCCTGAACTCATACATCCCTGAACTTAGGAATCCTGTCCACAAACTCCTCATTGAGAGGGGAAAAAAAATCATAATATCCAGGGATCATTAAGTGACAAGCCAATTCCAACATTCCCTGAAAAGTTTTGACACCCTGGGCTACTTGTGATGAAGGTTCAGCCAAGGATGTGACATAGAGACAGCCCTAATAGTGTTGATGGATAGAGGAGATAAGACTGAGCCAAAGATCGACTATTTTTCCAAGCATTATTAGAGGACTTGCCTGTTTGTCAGAGCCTGCTTGCAGTAACTGAAAACAAGAAATCATAAACCCATATACAAACAAAACCACTTAATTTAGAAAACAAAGCTGCTGAAAAGCTAAGAGAAATAAGGAGGAGACCAACACTGAATCCTCCTGTGGAATCTTAATTGCAGTATGGTGCACTGAGACGGTGGAGATGGATGGATGCTCTTAACACAGATGAGTGGGTGGACAGAAAGGATGAAAGGTGCATGGGAATACTCAGGTGAAGGCACTCCAGAAGTCGGTAAAGTCAGTGTAATATTTTCCCTATCATTTCCTGGCGGTGGGAAAAGGCAGGACTGTCTATTTTAGAGGTTTAGGAGATATTTCCTTGCTAATGTGAGTGAGTTGGTGATGTATTTTCCCAGGGGTTTTTGCACTTTGCAAATGAAAAAAGCGTCAAGTTTGAAGTCAAGAGGGTAACTGTAGCTGGAATGATCTTCTGATTGCCTTAGGTCCATGGGTGCATCAGAATGCACGGGAGCACAGGCAGGATTTAGGGCTGGGATACTGGAGAACATGCTGATCGTCTTCCCTCAGCAGGCACGAGGGGTGTGTTGGAATTACCCCCTGACAAAACTGGAGAGCCCGCATCCACTTTCCCGAGGACACAGTCCCCTGTGTGGATTCCCTTCCCCTCACAGTGGCTCCAGCAGCCTGGACACTTGTCAAATCCCCAGCATGCAGCTGCCTGCATCTCACACTCTGTTATTATTGCTGATGCTAATCTCTGACCGCTGAACACGGGTCAGAACCAGGAGATAATTGCAGCTCCGATCTGCCAGGCACAGTCCTTTGTGAGTAGTTAATGAGTGTTCAGCAAAATAAAGCAGATAGAAGAAAAGGGGGATTGTGGTTTGCATACAGTGAGATAGAGAGTGAATAGGAGATGGAAGGAGGGGACAATTCACTGATGGGGAAAAAGAAAGAATCAGGGGGAAAAAGAAACCGTTTGCACTAAAGCAACTACTGCCCTGTTCTTGTTTCAGCCAAGTGGATGCAGCTAACTCTAAGAAGGAGACTAAGCAAGCAGGATGCAGTGACAGCCTGGGTCTGTTTGCAGTGCTGCCATGAATGCAGAGGTGGGGGTCATCGTCTCCCTTGCCAGTCAGGAGATTGTACCCACAAGACCAGTGTCCCTGTGCTCTTTGCTCTCGGTTATTTCCTTGCCTTTACTCTGCATTAAGTGGCCTGTGTGTATGAAGGTGCCCTCTAGAGATCGCCTATCTACTCCTAAAATTGTCTTTAGCTTGAGTGGCAGTGACCTGTATCTCTGTATCTGAATTACTGAACTTTATTCCCAGCTCTATCTTTATATCACATACAGAGGGATCGTTTTTGGTGTCTGAAGGAGAAAGGTGACTTCTATCAAATCTTTGCCAAGCAAAAGATAGCTGCATCTAGTGATCCATGTGACGTGACTCCTCATGAAGACCACACAGAGCATGAGTGATCTCTCTGATGGAGGAGGTGGCTCTACCTGCTCCTGTGACATGTCATGGGGGGAAAATGATGCAATATAGTGACATGACAGCTTGGCGGTCTGGGCTTCTGGAAACCAGAAACCACCTCAATGGAGGGGAAGGAAAACTGCTTCCTGTAAATGAATTAGAGTCACTGGGGATGGAGTTTGAGGGGGAAATAAATGATTGCGGAACGTGTTTGTGTCCATATGAGTCCCCTCTTCCTAACGACCATGTTAATGTGCTCATAAAAAGATACTGCGCGGGGGGACGTGACTGTTCAGGCTGATTAGCATTTTATGGCAGAATTAAGCTCCATGACAAACTGCTGGCTGGGTGGGCTGGTTTTACAACCCACAAAACTCTAAGATGCTAAAAGTATGAGCTCCTTTTCCCTACCTGGGGTGCTATTACGTTAGTAACATTATTAGTTATTATTGACCCCTGAGGGGTCCTGCAACTCCCATGAAAACACAAGACAGTGAGGGAGCTTTGGGGTGACAGGCGAGTGCTAACCAGAAGTGTTGTACTGGCACAACAGGGCAGGACACTGCTCACAGAAGTGCCTACAAAGGCTACAAAGCATGAGTGACACCCTCTTGGACTTACTAACCATAAAACTAGGTATTGAGTCCTAATGTCTTGGTCATACCCAGTCTTCCTCTGCAGTTTGCTGTTCACTTTTGGTGAAGTATTAACTCTTATTTGCTTCTCAATCTCATCTGCACCATGGTTCTGTATTGCTTTGCAGTCTGGAGGCATGCGTTGCATTGAATGACCCTTTGGAAAGATGTAAGGGTCTTCTCAGGGTGAGATGCATCATGGATGCATTTCCAGGTTTGGAACAATGTGGGGTCTTTTCTCCAGCCTCAAAAGCTTCTGGGCCGGATTTTTGTCCAATAATAATGGCTGAGGCATAAATTGATAAAATGGGATAGCTGGGGAAAAAAAGCAGAGGGCTTGAATCTGGCTGTGAATAGAGAGAACAAGTCTTTCCATCACTGGGATTACTGCTGATATCCATGTAGAAAGTGTGTTTCTCAGAGCTGCAGAGCAGGTTCAAACAGCAGGGCTTTGTAAGGCAAGGAGCAGCTTCTTCTGAGAGGCAGCGAGCAGAGGGACTATGCAACAGCAAACATTTATCCCATGTGCTCCGTGTTGTCTGCAGTGATGGAAGGGCTCCATCTGGTTAGAAGTCTCAGTATATAACTGCTTATCATATAATGTCACTCGGAAGTCAATTTTTTTGCTAAGGGGGGGGAAGTGACAGGTGTTGAATAGCCTAATGTCAAGAGAATAACAGGTTTTACGCCGAGAGATTTAGAAATGTGAGAGAAGTGGTTTTCAGGGCAGATCAATTCTGTGAGTGAATGCGGTGCGTTGTGCTGGAGACAGGATGCAAGCCCAGCCACAGGGAAAGTGTACCAGAACAGGTAAGACAGAGCCATGCATCCTGCATGTGTGTGTGAGTGTACCCATGCATACATTACTAAGGAAGGCCTCAGCTGAGCACTCTGTCTTTATTCAGCCATGCACATAAGCGTGTGTCTCTTTAGAGACTCTTACAACAGGATTTCCTGGAAAAGCTGGAAATAGCTTTCTGGGTATTAGGAATAACGCACATACTTAAATGTGTACTGAATGGAAGGCTAGAGCTGTGTGAGATACTTGAAAGTACATAAGACTCTCTGCACTTCTGATCTTGCTGCTGAGCCCGCCCTGGAGCTTGGCAAATCATTAAGGAAAAATGTAATTGCTAAAAGGTGTAAACTTCTCCTTCAGTGTATATAATGGCATCACTGGGTGTGTGCTTTCCTCCCGTTCTTCCATACCCTCCTCTTCTCACTGTGCTGACTGGGAAGATGAGGGGTTTTAGGTATTACTGATACAAAGAAGTGAATTGCTAACACACCTTGACGACTCGCAGAAAGAGCTTGCAATCAAGAGAATTTAGTTGAAAACCCCATAAGGAGGTTTTCACACTGGAAATACTTATCGGCTCTTCCAGTGGATAAGCAGCAAGTTGCCAACTGGGACTAAGCACTGCAGCTCTCAAACTGAATATTTGGGGTCACTCCACCAACAAAATATGTGATAAAATATGGGTATTTCTCACATAAATTTCAATAGCGTAGAGATGTAAGGAAATTGCTGTTTGCACAGGGATGTTCCACAAGCTGGGACAGATGGGAGAAAAAGACTCTTATTTCATTGAGTAAAATATTTGTTATTAAGAATTTGCTCTGTTTGCCGAAGGGTGAATTAACCCTTTGGTTATTTCAGGGACCCCAGATCACTTATGCTGCAAGAAGAATAGAAGAAAAAGAAATGAAAGTGGGAATGTTTTTCCAATCTTAACCTATGAGCTGCAAAAATCATACTGAAGTGACAAGATGAAATCCCTACTGTAGTTCTGAGTATGGTGCTTTTGTTTTCTTCTTTTATCAACCAGCAGTAAACCAGTTATATAGTAGTGCCCTTTCTATTGCCAGGGAGAAGTGGGAGCCCTTGAAAGGGGCAGAAGGGTTCACCTTTCTCTGAGGCATAGTTTCGAGGTGTACTTTTGCTACACATTTCAGCTGAGAAGCTTAAAACCTCACTCATTCAGATTGTGACAGCTCCACAGCCCTTCAGCTATGGTTCCCTGAACCTCTGAAACAATTGCCCAGAGGGCACCCATAAATGTTCTTGCATACTGTAATGGGCTCCAAAGCCTTGGTGAAGCTGACTCCAGCCTTCAGCCCCTGCCTTGCAAGTGACTGGTGTTCCATCATCTTTGTTGATGGGCTGTCTGAGGGTGTTAGTAAACACACGGGAGCCCAGGCTGAAGTTCAAGATAGCAGGAGATGTCCTTGCATGGGCATGTTTGCCGTTAGCTGCCTGCTCCTGATTGGAAATTCTAGCCTTGCAGAGCAGCACACACAAAATGAGCTGCCTGCCTGCATGGGCTGCATATGGTGGTTGGAGACAGGATACTTTTGGTGAGAAACAGGGAAGCTGTGATGATAGGGAATAATAGCAGCTGCTTCTGCTGTGGGACTGTTATGCCCTGAAGAGAGGTGCGCTGTTGATGAGAGCTGGATGAGTGGTAGGAAGTTTTGACTTGTCATACCTACAGCCTTGTTCATCTTTTGTGAATGTGTGTAGTGCTATGAGTGCATCATTGGCTTTCTTCTGGGGAGAGGATGACTTTTTAGTTCCATAGGAGAAGCAATGAAGGATGTGCCTGAAAAGAAGTCCCATAGAGAAGCCACAAAAGTGACATCCTTCTTGTCAGAGACATGCTGAAAGTTGGTGGCTGCGACTTGGATCTTTCCTTTCAGGCAGAATGCATCTGTCCTTTCTAGGGGTGAAGAAAAGGCTACAGCTTAAGGCATGAGGCAGAAGTTATGAGGGCCAAGAGGTCTCTAGGGTAATAGCAGCAAACCAGGGATAAAATTGAAGGGAGGGAAGCAGTTGTGAACATGGCACTGAAGGCAAGCAGGTAGATAAGATGTGTTGGACACCGATCTAACTGGAGAAGCAGACCTGAAAATAATGAGGGAGAAAACTGCTGTTCATTATGCTTTCTGCTACATTCAGGGAAATAGGGCTTGACACCGGCATTCTTCGCAAATAATCAGGATTATGCTAGTGAGCTGACCCGATTCAACTCCACGGCTGGAGTTCTCCATCTGTGAATACTGCTTAATTGCTCAATGCAAAGGGACAGCAGTGCAGGGGCCACCACTGAGGTCTCAGTCTCAATTCCACCATCTTGATCTCTGTTGTCCTGGCAGAGACTCATGGGATTGAAGCAGCTGTGCTAGAGTTTTCTGTATGAACCATGTTATGCTCTTTGCAGACTTTTAGAAGAGCGTGCTTGGTACCCAGAATAGCAAGCATGATACAAGGGGATTCCGCCAACCAGCTTTTTCTTCTCTCCATTAGGCTGCTTATATCTTTTTCTACCTCAGAAAAAAATCTTGCTTTCTTCTTCCTTATTGAAAAAGAAAGCTGGCTCCATGCTGGCTTCACTAAGGGCATTTGGTGGTGGCCTGCTATGACAGGGTGACAGCATGCGTGGATAAGGGAAGAGCAACTGACTTCATCTACCTGGACTTGTGTAAAGCATTTGATGCTGTCCCATGTGTCATCCTTGTCTCTAAACTGGAGCAACATGGGGTTTGACAGATGGACTGCTCAATGGATAAGAAATTGGCTAGGAAGCCAAAGCTGGAGAGGATGCCCAAGCATTGCTACATCAAGAGTTTGGTTCAGGTCTTAGCCCATTGCTCCCCCTTTCCAGCAGACAGCACTCAGTTCACATAGCAGGATTCACATGCTGCATGTAAGGCTGGAGCTCTGCAGCAGAAACCAGAATTAAAAAGGTTTGTTATAGAACAACCAATTGAAGAGCTGATGTCTTTAATGCACTAACTCCAGCCTGGCCTAAACCAGCTCCTTTTCTAACTTAAATTATTGCATCCTGCAAGCCTTTGAAGCCAGAAAGAAAGAGATTGTGTCTTTAAATAGAGGAGAAAATGATAGGGGTGAGGTGATCTGATTAGTCTGTAAGATGAGCGGAAATTAGTTATTTTCATCCTTAATCACCCACAGGATGGGCCAATTATCGAGCTGTTAGAGACCTATTAGATGGTTGGGAACTCACCCTTCCTCACCTCCCTCCCATAACCCGGCATGAAATTATTGAAGTCACTCAATTTCACTCTCATTGAAACCCATGAAGGGAGATCTCACAGCTGAGCATGGGGTGGCTGCAGAGGCCTTTTTCTAATTACTAGCAGCACTCCAGCTTCCAGAAATTGGTTTATTGATTCCACCCAAACTGCCTCTCTGCAAATGCAACCTGCAGGTTTGCAGGAACAATTCTATCTCTCTGTTTGTCAGCCTATCTGTTTGTCTATCTAGCCTCTTGTTTGACTAATCTGTGAGAGACAAACCAACTTTTAAGGGCTGCCTGTGTAACCAATGCAGCTTGAACAAACTTTAATTTTACATGTGTATTTGCTAGTGTATTCAGTGAGTGCTGCTTATGAACAAATTGCAACCTGTGGATTCGTCACCAACTGGATTTCCTAAATGTATTTGTTATCTGGTATTGTTGTGCCAAAAAACTATTGGTCAGATTTATTCACATAGCATTGCCCTCTTCCTTCCTTGCCTCTGACTGGGTAAGTGTCATCAACAACATGAAGAAGGCACATGTAAAGTCATTGTGGTTTGGGAGAGGGAATGAATAAGTTGGGAAGTGAGGAGGAGTGAGATTAGGGTTGATTTTTCTTTTTTAGAAATCGGATTTAAACTCAAAGCCCCACTATTGGGGCAGAGCGGGGGGAGAGAGTGAAGTTACATGCTGAGGTATATGTTATTTCAAAAGTTGCAATTTGTTTCATCAAGAGTTGAAATATTTTTTCTCTGTTGCACTCATTGAAAGCAATCATCAGGACTAATTATATACTACCAGTAGAAGAGCTGTATCTCCATCCTTGCCCAGCTTGTTGTTTGACAACCTTTAGCTGTAGCTGCAGGCGATGTAGTTGTGTGCTCTTCTATCTCCTGTCTGACTGCATTTGTGCCTCTGGGGGTTGTGGACTCTGCTCCCACTTGGAGCTCTGTGCTGGTATTTGATGTGAGGAGGTGGAGTTTTGACAGGCACTGAAGGTATCCAACAAGATGCTGGAAATTGCCTTGGCGCTGATTTCGGCAGCAGTTAGGACCCTGTGTGCTGGCTCTAAATACCGAATGCTTCTAGTTGCAGCTTTTGGTCTCTCAGATGCAGGCCCACATTCCTCAGGCGCCCACATTGTTTCATATAAGACTTTAAATGTATTTGTTGAATTGTGGCCTGGCAACTTTTGCCTCTGGCTGATGTTTGCCATGGCCACTGTCAGAAATTTAAGATCTATTGCTGAGCTACTATCTTGGTTTAGTTGTGTAAATTTAGCTGTCTCTTCGCACTGAGGATGCTCTAGGGTATCTGAGACTGCTGCAGATCACCAAAAACCATAGGATACCTGTGCCCTTAAAGACTGGTAGCTTCAGTTCATGCGGATATTGTCCCACGGCTCTAGGTGACTGTGTTTAAGCAACTGAATTGAGCCCCCTAGGCTCTGCAAGGAGAGACAGTGTGGGATTTCCCTGTGTAGCTTCAGCTACCTTTCAGCACTGTGTCAGACAACCTGGAGCCCTCTCCTGCAAGCCTCCCCCTTCATTGCAGGAACGCATCACCATTCCTCTGAAAACTGGCAGCAGTGTGTCCTCGAAGACAGAAAAGTAGCTACAGAGATGAAGGGATTATGCCAAAAGGAAGCTTCTGATTCTTTTTATAAATAAGGAGGTTAGTCCTGGTCTGATTCAGAGTGCATGTCCCTTTCTGGATCCAGCTGGAGCAGTAGCCTCCTATGCCGCACACAAGTTAGTGTGAGTGGTTTGCCAAAGCAGTGCCCATCAAAATGATCCCACTCAGCTCTAACCTGCTTTGTTTCAACTGCCACGGCTTAGGGAATGATGAATGCAAGCAATTTCACTGGCAGGTAAGAGAAGGTGGCACCTTCCCCTGTGCATTTGGTAACAGGCATCTCTGCAGGCCCTGCAGACAGTAGCATTTTCAAGTAACCCCAGTAGACATCTGGTCTGTCTTACACCTTCAGTCACCAGAACGATAACTCAATGAGTCACAGACCTTCTACTCCTACTGTGCAAAGGTTCTTTTGTAGACCTTGGGATAAATACCCATATTATATGCAATGAAAATGAAATCCAGAGCAGTGTGTGGGGTTTGCTATTTTTAGAGGAAGGGTCAAAAAACACCCTGGGCAAATGCTGTGAAATATTTGTGCTGCTTAGCTTAATATACAGAGTTAGAGCTACTGCTAAAGGTAGATTTGATTCAGGGATGTGGGTAGTACTGCTCCCTCTACCTGAGACCATGGTTGTGCTCTTACTGGAACCATTGTTTGAGATTTGGGACAGTTAAGGAAGGTAGTTTCACTTTCAGCAGTCTTTGACCAGGTTTTGATCACAATCATATCAATGCCTTCTGAAAGACTGTGGACTGCCTTTTGAGTGGTGCCTGTGTAACTGAGATGAGAATTACCCTGTTTGTCTTTAGCCTGCGTCTTATCTGAGTAAGGGGGAAGGAAAGATAGCTCTTGGGTACTTCCACCATCTTTCCTTAGTCTTTCAATAATTTCCAGCTTCTGTTCATTTGCAGAACATATTCTACTCTGGATTTGCAAGATGCTACATGGACACATGCCGAATCACCACAGCAGGTGTTTATGGACAAAAAAGAGAAGGCCAGGCTTGTTTAAACCAGTCTTCTGTTGCAGAGTGTGTTTTCTAGCTGTTTCATACAGCTCTGCCTTTTCTTTAGGCATCTGTACAGTTGGACAGCTAATGTACTGTGGGTAGTACATTGGCCAAACAAGCATAGGGCTAACCGTAATGATCTGCCACCATCTGTAGAAAGCTTTTAGGTACTGTGGTTTTGGGTAGCCTGTAAGCACCTGA
Source organism: Nestor notabilis (assembly GCF_000696875.1). NCBI lineage: Eukaryota > Metazoa > Chordata > Aves > Psittaciformes > Psittacidae > Nestor > Nestor notabilis. Next base: position 237,730 of record NW_009934921.1, read on the forward strand.
TAAATACTGTGTGTTGGAAGGGATTTGATTGAACTGGATGTTCCTCAGCTGTTAGTTAATATTTCTTCTTGTGGCACAGTCCTGGTCCATGCTTGGCAGGAGTTCCCTGCCCTTCCTCATTCCCGTTCTTTGGGCAGGGTCCCGGGAGCCCCTGTCTTCATCCTTAGTTCAGGTCCTCATCTTCCCACCTGATCCCACCCAGAGCAGACCCACAGGCATGAAAATTCATTCTACTCTTAGCTCCCTGTTTCTGGCTTTAGCCTCCACTTCCCTCAGTTTCCTTGCTTAGAATTGCCCTAATTGAAAGGCAGCGTATCCTTGACCTAGACTAAACAGATGGCATCTCCCTGTGTAATATTCAGGCATGAATTTCACATACACACCAAAGGAGAGGGCTCAGACAGGTCTGTTCCCTCTCATTAGCTTTCCCTGACATCACACTCCAAGTCATGGGGCACAGGAATAGTTGTGTGCCTGTGCAGAGTTATCCATTTCACTCTTGTGAAATGTGCCCTGGCAACACTCACAGCTAGCTGTGTCTGTCCTTATATACAGATCCCATGAGGCTGGGCCTTCTAAGATCCACAGTTTAATCACAGAGAGCTGACATGATGCTGAAAGTGATTTGTCGTGTCCATGCTGGCAGTTAAGTCATTGCCAGCAATTGCATCCAAACACAATAAATTGCTTTAGTGTGGACTGTTGATGGGAAAGTATCATGGCTCTCACTGCAGCACAGGCACTAACTGCATAGGTTAGTGCCCCAGCCAGGACTTTGAGCTGGGTATCTAATGGGCTTAAAATCCTGTATGACCAAATTCTCCACTGGTATTGCTTTACTGGGTTATACCTTGGGAAAACTTTGCCTCCTGTTCTTTATGAGAAATTAGCCTTAAAAGGAAGAATCTTCGGGTGGGGGAGAGGGAGAATTGTGATTCAGAGTATAAAAAGCAGATAATAGGTGTCTTTCAAAACAACTCAGTATTATAGGAAGGAAGAGCTGGAACAAACAGGACTACCATCCTGCTGCCCTGCCCCAAAAAGTCTGAGAAGGAAATGTTCATAACCCAGAGCTTGTGTTTGTTTAAGAGTAGTTTGGGATTTACCTAACTTATTATAGCTTTAGCGAACAACAGCAGTATCAGCAGCAAGGGCATGAAAAATATAAGACCCAGGCAAATAGAATGTGTCAATCCAAAGCGGTAATAACTGTCAGCTTTATTTATTTATTTGGTTTAGAGCTAGCAGGGGAAAATACATGTATTTTGGCAAACTCTTGTCCCCTTCCCCAGTAAAACATGGTTTTGAACAGTGCATGTCACAGCAGCTTTGACAAACAGAAGCCTGGGTGCATGTTCATTTCCATGTAATGGGGTATTTTAACACTGCTATCAAACTCATCTCACTCCATGATCCTGGACATTCGGACTTTGTTCCAATGTCCACTACAGATGACCTTGCAATTTATAGCCAAGGGACGTGGATTGGATTCACATGTGATCAGGTGTTTATATTCTATTATACCAGGGGTTTTATTTGAGAATGATCTGCAGCATCAGAACTGTTCATTCTAGAATAATTAACAGAAAAACGTTCTCCATGAAGAAAATTGATCTTTGACTGTCATGAGAGATGATGTTCTCTGAAATTTGCTGGAAAAAAGATAGATGCTTGCCTGGACATCACTGAGATGTCCAAGTGTGTGTGGTTTCAGGTGAATTCAGTGTTGTGGAAGGGGCCAAATGGAGGACTGTGAAGACGGATGGACTCATATTACCACCTACTAAGTTTCATATCAGCAAACTTTCCTTCATCCAGACCTAGCCCTACCAATAGACCTTTTTTCTCTCCACCGTGGTTTTTGGGCTAAGGAAGACCTTCTGTCCTTTCAACTTCATGACAGTTCTACAAAACACGATAGTGTACAGCATTGACTTCTATACGGTTGCTCATACCTGGCACTTGGATTTAGTGAGCAATGGTGTAGATCTTCTGAGCAGTGCAGGAGATTGTATGTCAGCAGACTTGGGCTGGATCCCTGATTTCATCACTGATCTGCAACATGATCTTGGACAAGGCCTGTGCTGTCTATGAGATTTACTTCCTCCATCTGTAGCTAATGGTGCTTACTCATGGCCAAATAGCTCTTGAAGCGTTGTCCACTGTCAGTGTACTAAATCTTATTTATTAAGCACCAAGATGTACCTAACCCCATGGAAGTATTTCATTAGCTGAGAATTAATTTCTTCATCTATTGTATCCATCATGGTGGTTTCTATGTGCTGCCCCTTGCTTGGTCAGTCTGTTTCCACTCTGGTGTCCAGAAAGAAGCCAGCACCCCCTTTTCATCCCACTTCTGGGAAGAGAACGTCTCAGATGGGTGTTCCAGCTGGTGGCTTCCCCATCCCAAAGGACAATTAATTCCATTTTTCCCCAAATGCTTCAGCAGTTTTAAATATTCTCCCTATCTCTCAGGGTTTTTTCAGTTTTATAGAGCTTCCTTTTCTTAACATAGCATTAAAAGGAGGAATAAAAAAGCAATGAAAATGTGTCAGGGCAGAAGGAAGCCAGCAAGAGTTGCCTACTACAACTTGGGTGTCCTCTCCCCTCCCTGTACACTAAGAAGCTGATTTCTCAGTAGCCAGTCCCTTTGGGTGACCTACAGAGACCTGCCCAGTGACTTTATGTCTTGTGGTATGCATCTCTCTCTTCCATTACCTTAGTTCCCCTGGTTCAATGGCAGAGGAAAGAGGGGAATGATGTGGCTGGGTCTACTAAAGATCCAGGCATGTGAGGGCCTCTCCCACTCAAGCCGTGGGGAACACAGCTTGGAAAAGCAGCTGAAGAGCAAGGGCAGCAAAAGCAGTCTGGGGCAAGTGCCTTGTAGCCAAGACAAACCTACTCTGAGGCTGCAGGTCATCACAAGGAGGAAGATCCTACTGTCACTGTGTAAAATAGGGCTTTGCTGGCCCTGTTTAGCAGCCTGCTTTTATTCTTTAAAGAGTCTTCTAACCAGACACAACCTGATGCCTCCTGCTTGTTTCTTTATCAGGTCACTACTTCAGCCCATTACTGTAGTTTGTGTTCTCTCTGCTACCCCTCCTCCTCTACCTTCCCAGAATACATTCCCACCTACATTTTCACCTTCCTGGGAAGCCTTACCACCTCTACGCTTAAGCTTAATAACCCTTTCAAGCTCTTTTTAAGCTTCCTTACCTAATCCAGCCAGATGTTCTTAAAAATCTCACATGTGTAGATGCCATGTTTTCCCACTGAAAGCCAAGCCACTTCCAATTCCTTGTGCCGCCTATCTGTAAAGGATTTATTTATCTTACAAAAGCCACATTTCTGACACTGGAAGTCTGGGATCCCAATCTCTACTGTCCATAGACTTTGCAGTTTAGCTACTGGATTTCAAACTTATCTACAGCATGATGTTGTTCTCAATGGTACGGGAACAATGTGTCCCTCCTTCAGCCTAGGAAATGGGCCTACAAGGTAAACCACGTGTTTAAGCCATTGTAGTTTCCACAATGGAAAGGAGCTTGTTTCCTTAGCTTTATGTGGATATCAATAGAAGGAAGGCTGTTAATTTTTCTGTATAGGTATGATCAGGGATGGGTGTGTGTGAAAGAGGCAGGGGAAGGGGCTGAACAAAGGTTTACAAAAATAATTAGCTTTTCTGCCCTCTCTTGCCAGAGATGTCAACCCTTTTTATCACAGCTCAGCCACGTGAATAGTTGATTTCTCACCACAATGACAGAGGTGGAAGCAAACAGCAGGCTGGGGACAAGAAAGTGTAGATGAGGGCAGAGTAGGGCAGCAACATGATTTTACAGCTGGTCCAAGTTTCATTTCCACCAGCAGCCCATCTGCTTTGGGAGATTCCTGCACCTTTTCCTTTCTTTCAGCTTCTGCTTTCTGCACTACCAGAGGCTTCTGTCCATCTTCACTGCATTGAGCCAATTGGCAGTACAACTGCAATATACAAGCAAGGGAGCAGAAATAGCTGATACAGTAGTGGGATGTTTTAAAATGTTAATAGAAAGCTTTTAACTAGTTCCCACTTAGCAGCCCTAATTAGTAAGGCTTGTCCCAGATTTAGCAAGGCTGGGGATTGCTGCATCATCAATGTAGATGAGGACTGGAGGTTACTTGTAGTCTTGGGGTTGTTGCTTTGTGCAGTGTCCTGTCATATGAGCGAGCTACCCAGACTGCCAGGGGCCAGGGAGAGGGCTGAGCTGTGTCTTCCATCCCAAGCTCCTTCCCTGCTGAGACGGAGTGTACGATTTGCTCAGCAGCTGAAGATTCAGCACAGGGCTTTTTGAAGAGCCTCTGTGCAATTAGTATGGCAAATTGGAGCATCCCAGGAGGATGACGGAGCATCACGCTCACCAGCAACAAGATCTCAGCTCCTCCGTACAAAAGGAATCTCATTTAATGTATTAAATATTTAATTAATGAACTGAAGCTTTAATGAGGTGGTGATGAAGATGCCAAACAAGATACTGGGACAGGAATACCCCACCCCAGAGATAATATTTAGCTACTATTCTCCCAGCAGTATTTTTTTCACTTCCACCACTACTGCCTTGGGAAGTTTTCAGTACCTTCAGGTCTCATTCTGCCCTGGTTGAAGGGAATTGCACAGGTGGGATGCATCCCGGATGTGGGGTGGAATGCTCATTTATTGCCATTTATATTGAGCTGGAATAGATGAAGAAGCTTTGGCTCTGGAGAGCAAGAGTGCTACAGCATCTGTGCTGCATGTGGTAGCATACGAACTGCTAACGTAGAGATAAACAGAGATGGCTTAAAAAATCATGTGGAGGGAGGCTGTTGCTAGGACCATGAAAGATCCAAGTTTCTTATAGAAGGAGAGGCAAGAGGGAAGCATTAGTTTGAAAAGGTGTCCTGTTTTTCCCTTCCGTTGGATCTACCTGATGCCCCTGATGCTAAGTTTGGTACAATTACCAAGATGCTAATGGTCTTCCCAGATGTATTGGGAGTGGACCTCTCATGTTTGGGATTATTCAGTGTGAATGTTCATTTCTCCTCCTTCAGATGGAGTGCTGTGAAGACTGTACCTAAGCACTGTCCTTGGGGTGCACTAGGCTCTCCTACCTGGAAGGATAAAGACCAAGGTGCTAAGAGGCATTGAGGGCCTAGGATCTTCTTCAGGCAGGAGGCACTACAAGACGAGGTCATAGGGAATTCAGGTGATGTGACAAAAGGATGTGAGAGCCAAGATAATTCTCACCATTTCTTCTTCTATGCAAGAATTGCTTTAGCTGATCAGCTTCTGTTATGGGAACCTTGGGATTTGGAAAGGAATAATAAAAGATTAATCGAGAAACTCCTGAATGAATTCAATAAAAATGACATATGGAGTGTGCACCGTGATGTTTTTATGATTAGGCTGGCAGGTAATTGGAATGAGCTGATTCTGCCCCACGCTTGGTCAGGTCTGGTGTCTGGGAGATCCTTCTGGTTTCAGTGTTTCCTCACAAAGGAAAAGAAATTAGAGGAAAAGGGAAAGAATGAAAAAGGAGACAGACCAAATGCTTCTCTGTTCACTTCAGGAGAAAGCTCTGAGAAAGCTACTGTTTAAAATGCTTTACAGATTTCAGGATGCATCCTCTATGCCACAGGTTTTGGCTTGGTTCACACATCAGCACCCTTGAAACACGGGTCTGGGATCAGGGGTCATCTGAATGTTCAGCCTTTCTCTCCTTGCTTCCAACTGGTATTTATGAGTAACCAGGCCCAGCATAATGGTTGAAGGCAAAATTTAGCACTACACACACACCCATTTAACCTCTACAGTTGCAGATGCTTTCTCAAGCACAGCATCTCTAAGCCAGGTCCTCAGCTCAGAGCTAAGTCCTCTCTTCCTCCTGGGTGTTACAGCACATTTTGCTTGGACCTTGATGAAGACTTTACAGGATCCTTTGCAAAGCCTACCCTCTGCTGCTCCTCTTTGACAACCCTCTGGCCAACTTGCCTCACCCCTCTCTAACACAATGAGCTTGTTTTAGATTCATGGCCCATTACAGCCTCCCTGCCCAACCACAGCAGGTCAGCTCTGTCCCCTAGTCTATTCTTCGTTGGCACCAGCCACACACTTACCAGTTTTGCAGAATTGCTTATTTCTGCTCACTGCTAGTATCAGCAAAGGCATCTCTATGTTCTGCCCTCAAATCCATCTTTATTGTAACCCATATCCCTTTCCCCTCTCAAAGAAACCAAAACAACCCACCCCAAAACAAAAGCATAACTGTTGGGCACTCAGTAGAGGTCTGTTTGTTACCATGACATGTATGGTCTCATTGCCGCCTTCTTCCCCATCTGTCTTTAGCCAACCACTCTCTTGCCTTATAATCAGATTTTAATTTGGGCAAAGGCTGTCTTTTTGTTCTCTGCTTGTACAATACCAGGTGGAATAGGACCTTGCTCCTTATTTGATGGATCAGAGAGTGTTGCAGCTTTTGTGGTAATAAGTGATAATAAAAAGTATTGACTGGTTCACAGCATTGAGGCTGTGATGAAACGATGGAAGGTTATATTACACCTTTTATCTTAGAAACACAGAAAAAGAGGGGCAAAGATGAAGAACATGTGGATATGTGAATTTAGTTTCTTTTTCCCTTTTTGTTGTTCTGGGTGAATGGAATTATCCAGGTGTGTTACTGAGCCCTAAGGATCCATAGTCTCTTTTCACCCTATGTTAGTATCCTGCTATCTTTCCTTTAAGGCCTTTTTCTTTGGAAAATTCCTCTTGAAGATCTCATTTCACCCGTCTGGGATGTGTATAGGTGTTGTGCCTTGTTTTTTATCAGACAGAGAGCCAGCCTGTGGATGACATGTCCATGTTGGAGACATGAATAGAAACAACCACCCTAACTAAATTAAAGTAGTGGTGAACTTCATGAATGTTAGCGTGGGCCAACAGTTTATTTACATAGCTTCTTGGGTGAACTTATACAGGCCTCTTGGAACTTTACTGCTACTCATATAGCAGCATGTGAGACCAAGCTAGCTCATGTATACCCAAGCTTCCTGCAATTTACCCTGTATTTAGTTGCAGTGAAGATGTACCCTTTGTGAAAGACAAGAGGAACATTTACTAAGTACGTCTTTCACCTTCCAGAACTTCCCCAGGCATGAGATATCCTGTGGAAATTATTTTCCAAGGGAAAACATGACTTTCTTTACTATCATAAATAAAGCACCATTTGACAGCTTTATAATGTTAGACTTTGAACAGAATGTTTTGACTTGGATTGGTTCGAACGTCTGCACTTGCTGAAGTGAATCAAAGCATTTTGCTGTACATTTATCTGACATTAAGCAGCACCTGCCCATGGGGCTGTGGTGCCTCGTGGGAGTTGTAGTTTGGATGTGTTGTACGTACATCTCTCTTGTGGACTGGTCTGCTTGTCTGAAATACTACTCTGAGCTGAAGAGTGCAGGGGGAAAGTGAGAGAACTGCCAGACATTACTGAAGATCAATTCCAGCACAGGCAAAAATAAGGCTGTGAAACACTCAGTATAATATCCCAAAATGGAATGTTTGGTTCAAGGAATGTCGAAAGATGTTTGGATTGGAGAAGTGGAAAAATGACTGTATTTCCAGTTGTGTTTTTTAAAAGATGTGTTCCTTTGGAAAAGTGTGTGTTAATTAAGCTTTTCATGCCAACAAATTGTGGTGTTTTGCACTGGCTGGACCACCCAGTTCTATTCTTAGCTAACATAAGAGCTCAGTTTCACAGTAGGTGTAATGGGAATGATTCAGTCTCAGGCACCCCCAGGGTGGAGCTAACCCAATGATTAGTGACACAATTAATGAATCTTACCCTCGTTGCATGAAAAGATGTGTTTCTTTATTATTTTCTTTTTGCATTCTGGGAAGTAATTTTTTTCACTGGAATTTGGAAATTATTTGTGACAGACAGGGAACAGACTTACTTTATGAGTGTAACCACAACCTTCTCATATAGCTCATATATGCAAATCTAAGAGAAAGAAAGCACCTTCCTTTGAATAAAATGTCTTGGGGGGGGGAGTGGGGCATGGACGATCTTTGCCTCCTTCTGTCTGCAGTGCTGCTACCTCTAGGCTGGTGCACCTACTATTAAGCAACAGAGCACAGCAGCATGTTAGTAGAGCAATGAAAACTAGTGTCTTCCCCAGCTGACACTGCAGGAGAAGCTTAGAGGGAGATGAATTATTACCCCTGGAATTTGCCTGGGATGTGTAGGCTAAAATCTGGGGAGGGAAAGCAAACCAGGAAATCACAAGTGACAGCAGGCAAGTAAGGCCTAAATTATGTTTGCCATTTGAAATGAGATACCTTTCCCAGGATCCCTTAGACATGGTCGCGTATAAGGGCAGCTCTGCGCATACTGAATGGGGCTGCTCTAAGCCAGTGATTAGAATGCACTTATTTAATCCTCTGAAGCTGCTGGATTAGGGTACGGTGCTCTGATTTATTTTGTCTGTTTGGGCTGTGTACACACTGTGTAGAGGAATTTGGATCTAATCTTTGCCATCATTATAATTAATTAGATGCTATTCTCCAGCATGTAATGGTGGCGATAGAGCTCTTACATGGATCTGTGTGTTCCTCGCAGACTCTGCTGCAAGAAGAGATCTGCTGGGGAGATATTTGCTAATTAATTGTTTAGTTCATCACAACACCACGCTGGGCCAAGTTCAGCCCTGTTATGCTGTTGATTTTAGCTGCCTGACACCCACAAAGAGATTTGGCCCTGAAGTTTTTCTCCCTTTCATTTACCTTCTAATGTTTTTTTGGATTGTGCTACAACTGGCAGCTAGATGTGCGTTTGCTCATGTGGGCAAGTGGCAGGCATGAAGGGAAGGCCATCAGACAGCTATGTGCTAGGCTATTAGTTCAGCTGTGTTATTCTTCTCTGAAAAGAGTTTCAGAGGGAAAGAAATGGAAAGAGCTTTTGCAGTCAAAGAAAACCACCAAGTTGGTGAAGAAGCTGAACCTCAAAGAGAAAGGGTAAGTTCCTAGGAGTTAGGCAGACCTTCACCAATGAGGCTGTGATTTCTGGTCGTTCACCACAGCAGTCTGGTAAGCAAGTATTCCTACGCCTACAACATTTGTCTGTGCATGCATGGGTTGTGGCTAGGAGTACCTGCAGATGTAAATTCATCGTTTAGTGATGTGTGTGGATGTTTATACTGAGCCTGTGTGGAAACCTATCAGGAACAAGGTCTTTGTGCTCATGTGTAAATCAGTCACTATGTATAAGGAAGTGACTGATTTGGACTGGGAAAAGTGATCGGAAAGAGGGATACATCCATGTTGCTGAGAGCCATGATGTATGATGTCTGTCATAGAGCATGTATAGCTTGTATCATGGGAGCGGCTGCAGGCCTGAATGCCTGGAATTGTCTGAGCTTGTGGACATGACTGCATGTCCCCAGAGGTTTTTATTCACACTTGAGTTTATGATAACAGCTGCCAGTGTGCAAGTCTGGGCTTTGACTATTTCCATTTAGGGTGTCTCTCTGAGTGTCCCTAGACCCTTGTGTGCCCATGCAAGCTGTGTATACAGGGGTACCACAGGGAGTACCTTCGTTGCTATATACACATAATAGGTGTGTTGTGCTCTCTACTCCTGTGACTACACAGTGCTCTCTGTATGGAAGATATACAGTCTTTCTTTCCATAGCAAACAACCTCTTTAATTCCCCTTATGTTCTCACCTTCTTCCTGCTTCCTGTGGTTCACATACTAGCGACTTCTAGTTACTTACCTATAGCTGGTTGTGGCTAGTATTCTTCCAAGCATGTTAGCCTTTGTTGTAGACTGTCAGGAAACCACAGTGTACATAGCAGCAGGTGGATTTGTCTCACCCAGGTTAAAATCTGAGCGGAGCATCAGTGGACACAAGATACCAGCTCCCAGAAGAACTCTGAGAGTATTCCCAGACTAGGCTAAGTGTTCAATGGATTCAGGCTAGGTTTGGATTCAGGCTCTGGATCTTCCCTGCATCTGCTTCAGAACACATTGTAAAGGCAGATTTTTAATGATGAGTCTCACACAGCTGTGTTGTCCATGCATGTTTTCCATCAGGCCAGGGGCAGCAGTACTGGCACTTGTATTAGGAAGCTCTAACTGAGAGATCTGCATCTTCCCAAGAAAAGGCAGCACAATTACCTGTTTCTACAAAGAAAGCTGGGAGAGGGTGGGAAAAGGAAAGAAAAGGAAAGACGCAGAAGTCTCATTCCCTTATGCTTTGAGTTCTTTGTAGTATTCTTCACAAAGGTCAGAGTTGTCTCAAGAAATGGGAAATTCTCTGAATCCTTTAAATTCTAGTCCCTTTTCTTCTTAAAGTGCCCTAATTCCAGGGAGCCTAAAGTCTAACAAGGGATTTGATCCCACCTGGATCTCTCTCTCCTTCTCTCTCACAGCAGGTTTGGTGTCACTCAGATTGCTCATTTGTATTTTCTTTTGTGAGACAAAGCACTTTGGTTTCTCTTCCAGCTGTCACATATGTTCTTTCCTCTGCCTGTCTGGAAGACAACATTCCTGGAGAGGTAGCTCTTAGGAGAAATTTTTTCACTTTAATTACAAGAAAAGAGGTCAGAAAAATGTATTGAGTTAAGCTTTGTTTGAACATCCCTGACATGTGAAGAACTGATGTGTGAGGGTGCTGACCAATCCAGTGTGCCTCTGTTACTGCAGGAGATGTTGCAGCCCTTCTCCCTATTATAGCTATAGCTCTCTTGGTGAGGCTTTAGTGCACTTCATCAGGGGCAGCTAGAGATTTTTGCCTATGAGATTTATGCATTTCTACAGTAAAGATGCCCATCTTAGAAGGACTCATCCTGCCTTTCCATTGATCATTCACTTCAGTATACTTGACATGCTTGTTTGCCCATGGTCATAGCAAAGTTAGAAAAGTGCTAGAAGACACAGAGCTGTTTGAGTTTCTGGGGTTCTTCCACAGTGCTGGGGAAGAGATGGAGTGAAACACAGGGAAGGTTCAGCCTTGCAAACAGAGGTAGATAAAAGCCTTTAACAGAGGTGGGGCAAGGTCTAGAATAAGGAGAGAAGTGGAAAACCAAACTTCTGGGTATGTTTAGTCTAAATCTGGCGAAAATCTTTTAGCAAATAAAACCCAAACCCCCACAAATCCAGGGAGAGAAGAGAGATAAGAATTATTGTAAATGTCAAAACATCTTGAGCTTGAATGTAGGCTCATTTTTGAAACACTCAGATGCTTAATTTTTCTGTTCTTTTCACAGAAATGTCTTTGTTTCTTGAAATGGCATTAACACTGATTGACATTAAGAAAAAAACAAGAAGTCTAAGCAGCAGCTTGAATAACCCAGAGAAGAAAAAAAACATTGCATTTGGATTGACCCAGTTTGGGACTGGGCCAAGCTGAAAACGGTTTTGATTTACTTCTATTTTGCTGAAAACCTTCGCATAGTTTTGTTACTGTTTGAATCAAACTTATTGTTTTTCTTACTGTGTTTTTTACAGAGACACTGCAAGAAACAAGAAAAATCCTTTGGTCCATTTGGCCCCTGGCTACTGCAGCTTCTCCTCATTTGATCAGAAAGAGATGGGCAAACTAGAGTATCCTGAAAGTGTCAGACTTGAGAGGTACTGGCTCTCAGGTCCAAATCCCCCTGGCTCACTCCTGAGGTATGTATGTCCCTGATGATATAGAGCCTATTAAGAAAAGACTGTATCCTCAAGCCATCCTTTCCTTAAGTGACACACTGTCTCCAGTATTTTTGTAGGACAGCACTAATTTTTCATAATGAGACACAGCAAGCTCCAGCCCTTTAATAGACTTGTCAGATCTCATGTATTCAGGATTAAATTAGCTCATTTGGTTCCTGTCTCTCACTCCCCTGTTGTGGTGCTGCTAAGATGCAGATGTGCAGTGCCATGACCCCCTGCTGCTCCAGAAGGATGTGCCTAAATGTAGCCAGGAGGTCTGGTGCTGTCACGAAGCCAAGGAACACACATTGCTTGCTGGGGTCCTGCAAATAGCACAGTCTGTGCAGTGACTGCTGCAGAATGACCCAGGATCCCCATGTCCATGTCACCCATTCTCCCCTATCATGTCACCCAGTGCATGCATGTCTGTGGGACCCCTGTGTGCTGGCTCAGAACAGGAATGGGAGGGGAGGCCCTTTAGCCTGGGGCCTTGCTTTGCTTTGTCCAGTGTCAGTGAGGTCCCTCCAGAAATGACTGCTCACACCACGTCTCCTTCTTGAGGGCACAGTCTGGTGGGGCAGCCCCAGCTCAGGAATTACAAGCACTTTGAGTGGGATTTCACAGCTCACCTCCTCTGCTGGGGTCACCTTGATCCTACCAACAATGAGAGCTCTATGGCAGCTAGTCTGTTAGGGCTCCTTAACCTGGAGACTAGGATCTAACAATTCACAGGCAAGCAGATGGCTTGGAGGAAAGGTGCAAGGCCAGTGGTGGGAAGGGATGTTTTGCAGGCTCTGGAGTGTCACCACACCAAGCAGCTGAGGGTGGCAGAGCTGTTGGCTGAGAAACTGGCTACTCTCCTGATGCTGAGAGGCTTATTGTGAGAAAATCCCACAGCTTTTAGATGGAATAATACTAAAAGAGAAAAGATTTCCAGTATGTCACCAACACACTGCAGACCAGCCCAAGAGTGGCATTCCTCAGCAGAGTCTGTGACACCTACCATTAGTAATTCACAGCAGCAATGCTCCTGAGAGACTCAAGCCCAAACAGGCAAGATGTGGGCAAAATAAGCTAGCTCTTGCAGGCTCTGCTGGGATTTGCTGTGCGTGCCTTCAGGTCCCTTCATCTCGGGGGGGGAGCTCATACTCATCTAACATCATAGTATATTCTGACACCAAGGAAGGAGAGAAGGGACCAAAAGAACAAGAGAGGATAAAAATGGCTTTAGTTAGGGCTTGGGCCTCCTAAGTCATGCTCTTTTTCAGCTTTCCCTTTGTGTGCTGGTAAGCCTCATGCCACCCATCTTGCTTTCTTTCAGCTTTCCTTGGTTCTGGCACAAGTCCCTATCTTTCCGTGTAGTGGCAGAGTACAGCATGAGTGTGTGCAGTGAGGGAATGTTGTCTGGCTATGGGCACCCTTGCACCCGGTCTCATGTGAATGCCAGTCAAAACCCCGTGCCAGTCCCCATGTAACAGCTGGCACAGCTTTGCCTGCCTTATTAACAGTCCACTTGTCTGGAATCTGCTCACTGAGCAGAAACCGCTCCATAAATCCTCCCGCAATTTGCATTCCTCTCCGCTGTCGCTCATTACCGCTGACCTCACTTCTGCTGCTGGAGCTGATCAGCTTCCCACCGTCCTGCCTGCGAGACGCCTCTCCATTACCACAACCTATTAGCAGTGGCAGCAGCAGTGCCTCCACGAATGAATGCACTACTGCTGAGTCAGGAAACGCTCCCAACTCAACTCCTCTCTCTTTGCTCCCTCCCCAGGACCCGGGAGGAAGGAAGTGACAGAGAGCGCAGCTCAATTGCTCTCCCTTGTGCGTTTCCAAAGCCAGGCTTTGCATCCCAGGGAACTCAGTGGGATCACTGCTGGACTTGCACTCTTGCAGGCACAGGTGGGAAACGAGGTGCGTCGGCTGGAAGCATCTGGAACCAGAAGTGCTTGCTAATCAGTTGTGGGGTTTCTGAGTTAGCAGCTCAGCCACTTTGGGGCATGTGGATGCAGGTTTCTAGTTTAACAGCAGACTCCTCAGCCTGTGGGAAGCATGTCTCCTGCTTCCTTCCGCCACAGTGGAGGAGAAGCAAATACCTACAGACACACACATCTCAACACAGGGTGCATAAGGAGGCTGAAGCAGCTCAGCTGTGTTCACTCATCTCAGACCCAAGTGATCACCTATGCTACGGGCTTGTGATGGGCAAAGAAAGCAAAGGATTCGTGCTAGTTCTCTCCTACCTGTGTGTGCAGGGGCTCATGCTGCCTCTTTCCTTCCAGAGTCGTGGCAGCACCAGCTGAGAATTAGGCTCCCAAGAAGAGGCAAAGGCATGGCCATGCTTCAGTCCTTCAGTCCTTCTCAGTGCTGCAATGAGAGTCTGAAAAGGGGCTTACATTGTGCTCATGTATTGAACCTGTTACACTATCCCTTCTTTATCACGCTGGGGCTCCCATAGCAAAGCACCACACTCATGGTTCCCAGGGCCTCAAAATAGTCATGTAATGCTCTTGTTTTTCAGTTCTCTGGTCAGGGTTGGAATACAGAGAGGCTGGAGGTATGCTCTGGCTTGAGTGCCTCAGTTCAGAGCATGCTGACGGAAAGGAGCTGACTGTTTTGTTTAAATCCAGGTGTGATTCTAGAAGTTTTAGAAACTGAAATGTGATTTTCAGGTGAGTTCCTTGGTCTTTGATTTCCTGTAGAAGTCCAAATGCATTGTGAGTTGTATGGAAATAGCTTATATTGTCTTTACTCTGAGAACAAGCATTCATTCTGTAATGTAAGGAAGGATTTTATTTTAGTGGGAATGGAGGAAGAGGTGTGGGAAGAGAAAAAGCCTCCTAGTATTCCCCAAGCTCTTTTCCCTTCGGCCCAGGCGAGCAAAGCCTTTCTTTGCAGGGGGAGAAACATGTTTACTTAGTATAGCAGAGGGACCAAGATGCAGCTTCATTAAAACACAGCTCACGTATAGCCAGGGGTTTCATATATAGCTCTTTTTTTTTCTTAACCTTCCCTGTCTTGATGGAAACAAAAGGAGGAGAAGAGAAAAAAAAGAGAGAGAAAGAAAAGGAAGGAAGTAAATTGCTTAATGGAGGTGCTTTGCCTGCATATTTAATGCACTGATTTTATTGAATAGAAGGTGAAAAAGTGCTCCTTGTTTGTTGCTTGCCTGTCAACCATGGCAAGAAAGCATCCTTTCCCCTGGCTGGTGCCTTTTATTAGTCAACGGTTTCCAGAGTGTAATTATACAGTAGATCTGAGATGCATTATACACACAATTACAATTCCCCAGCCGAGCCTGTTATTTATTAACCGGGGAGATACTTGTTCAATTGTTTTGGAGGGCTAAGGTTTCCCTTTGTTTCTTTCTCTTTCTTCCCTCCCCTTTAAGCTGTAACACAGATCCTTGCAAGAGGTCTGTCCTTTGTGGCTCAGTGGGAGGGAGCGGGGTGAATGGCCCATTTGCTGTTAGCCCACCATGTCACCTAAAAAGCCTTGGCAAGAGGAACTGCAGCTTGGGGCTGCATTTGCATGGGCAGAGCAGAACACACTCAAAGCTTGCATGGAAAGTTTTCTTTGCTGGAATCCTGGTTTGCTTTCACACAAAGGAAGTGACCTCTGGGCTTTGCAGAGCTGCTGTGGCTAAAAGACTGGCACAGCCTTGCCATGATCCGTTCCCTCCTGTGCATTTGTGTAGGTCCGAGTCCCATGTTGATGTTTGACTCAGTTTTACCACACCTGGATACCCACCCAAATCTTGTTTTGACTTCTTGTGCTCTGAGACTACTTGAGAGCATCCCTTATTAAATTAGAAACCACAGCTTGGCCTAGCAGTTGGAAAACACATTTTGGGAGTCCTTAGGGCAAACAGCATTTCTTCCCAGATTTTGTGGGTCACTCTGGACATGCAGAAAGAACATCTTGGCTTGCATTGTTTTAACAGTTTCTGTTTCTTACCTCAGTAAGAACCCAACGGGCAAAGGAGAATGGTGACAAAAGGCAGAGTTACTGGCTTAGCCACCCATTTTAGGGCTGCAGAGTGTAACGTAATTGGCCACCAGTCAGAGCAAGCGTCTTCCTCGCCTTGTTCTGTCTTGTCTCAGCAGCTGGTAGCAGCGGAGTAGGAAAGGAATATAAAAGTTTTGCAGCCCCTCTTCCCTCAGAAATATGTTTCATGAAATGTAGTGAGCTCTGTTAAAAATGCATCCCATCCATCTATCATCCCAGGTGCTGTCCTGCTGGGATTTTTCCATTTCCACAATATCCTCTCTTTAATAAGGTGACCAGAACAGGGCGAGAATCATTTCCTTGTTATTAATTATTACCATGTCTGCTGTACAGCAGTGTGCTCAAGGGTGTAGAGCTATAATCCCAAGAACCTCCTCCTGAAGGGCATTTTATCTTTCCTCACATTCCTAACCACTGGTATGTCAGACCTGCCTTCCCAGCTTTCCTCTCAAGCTGTGCTTCAGCCCTTCTCCCTTTGACCCTGCATATCCCCAGCTCATCCTGTCGTGTGTTTTATCCCTTCTTTAGACTCTGCTTGTATGGAAACATCCTTCTAATATGACTGCAGAGGTAGATTTAAACTGATAAGGTTCACAGGTATAATCCTTGTGCAGGGTGCAATCTTTTGGTCATTACAGGAGCCTGTTTCAGATTAGCTGATGTCACTTGGGAAGGTGTTTGCAATACCCCAGCCCTCTACTCCAAGCCCTCTTTTCTCATATGGAGATAATGGTGTCCATGCTGGGATTCATTCTGCTCAATTTCATATCTGCATCCCCACTGACATGACTGCTGGAGCTTTCTTTTGCAGGCAAGACCTCAGATAGCACTTTGGGGTTTTGTTTCAATGTGGCTAACAGCTTTATGTCCCTGGCAGCAGTGGTGTCTGGTGTTTGGCAGCTATTACTGCCACTGCAGCCACCCTCTGGTGTCTGCCCCACTCTTCTGCTGGATATATCTGCCTCTGGAACCAAAAACAGTAGAGAGATGGCACATCTGCTGTCCAAGGTGCCAACAGAAGCTGCTGGGGAAGGTGAGTTTGGTCTGCTGCTGTGTATGACAGCAGAAGACAAAGCAAGTTCTTCTGCAGGCAGCAGTGGCAAGCAGATTGACTCAGGAGCAGGCAGCCAGGACAAGGTGACTTCTGAGACCACCACAACTGTTTGCTTATGTGCACCCGAGTCAGCTTCCCACAGTGCTTTCTGCTGTCAGCTTACAGACATCCTGGCAGGATTTTCTCCTGGCAAGGAAGGACAGCAGCTAACCTGGGAGAAAATCTTAGGAGAAACAAAGCAGTTGTTGTTCTCACATGAGTCAGGAGCCGGGATCCAGTCCTAGTTTACACTTTGTGGAAGTGGCTCCTTCTTTACAAGCCTTTTGCACTTATGCAGTTACGATGAGTTAAGAGCCTAACTTTTGTTTTTTCCTATCAAAGACATGGGCCACTTGGGGTTGGGTTTTGCTTGTTTCCATTTAGGCTGACAGTATGCTTGAAAGGGAAGCAGGAGGAGACCCTGCTATTTGGAAACAGCATCTGTATTTTACTCCCTTTCATTAAGTGAAATGCAATGTCCATAGTATATTGTGCACAAAGGTCTCTTTCTCACCTTGATGCATAGCAGAGCATGGTGTTGATGACAGCTCTCGCATCTATTGGTTTTCCCTGCTAGGCTAAATCCAGTTGCAAAAAAATGGTAGAAATAACTTTTAAAGGTCTTCGTTTCAAGTCCGAATACCTGCCCTATGTCTGAAAGATTGTAAAGATGAGATATTGGGTGAAATGTGATGTGTGCACAGCATATGTGATTTAAGATAGCGAAACCCAAAGAAATATGAGGAAAACAGGCCTGAATTTCAATGGCCATCTTTAAATGTCTACTTTGTGAGAGTTTCTAAATCTTCAACTGAAGCAATTATTTAATAAGTCCATTTGTCCCTGGTGCCAGATTTTAAAATTGAATTCAGTAATTATACATCAGCCAGTGGAAATCTTCATACCTAACCTTTTAATGGAGCAATTCTGTTGCCTCTATGCTAGATCCTACAAAACCTTGGGACTGGAACTAAGACTTGGGATTAAAATTCAGACTGCTAGTCATTACGTTCCACCAGATAAAAAGGATAAGGGAAGAACTGATTAAATCGGAAAATATTTAGGTTTTCGGTTTCTTTTGCCAATCTCTATCACTTTCTGTCACCAGCAGTTCATATCTCAGCTGAACACATAAATAGTCCAAGTTCATTTTGGATATGCTTATTTGTTAGGCATCCATTTGTTTGCATGAGTTATATGGCTTCCATCAATTACACCCTACGTGGTTCATTATGTGAGATCATTTTGTAGTTGCATGAGAGCATGAACTACAGTGTGATTCCTGATAGTGGCTGGGGGATATGTTGCTGCTACTATTCAGAGCAAGTAAGAGGTATGGGGAAACCTGCACCATTACTGTTTTTGTAATTGTTAGATGATAGTAGGTTCAGTGTAGAAATTACAAAAAGTAATAAGGTATTTTAGGGCTGGAGCTGGTGTTTTAGATCTGAATCTGCACCTCTCAGGATATAATTCTTCCTGGAACAGGGACACTATGGTTTTCATGGAAGACATTTGCTTTCGTTACAAAAATGCTGCTGCTCGTTTTCTTTTGGAGGCTTGCTATTAGAATGACTCCCTGAATAGCAATTACAGGAGAGCTGCAAAAAGTTCATAATTTTTGATTCAATGCAACCACTTCACTACTATTAAACATTATAGAAATATCACTACATTCTGCATATACAACAATTAATTTGTCCTTGACCAAATCAGCAACAATGTTCTTAGACACATATATCTTAGGAAGGAGATAGTGGTGACTAATTAGCATTAGGAATATGATGAAGGGTTTATATCTTGTAATGTCTTAGATCAAAGATGATGTGGGCTTGGTGTTCTCAGCCTGGATCCCTGTGGGCATGTGTCTATGTTAGGAAGCCATATAAAAATCTGGCATAATTCAATATGATTAGCTGGTTCTGTTCAAGCAAAAGCTGGTTCAATAGGCAAGGGTTTCAGAAAAGTGGAGAGAGAGGCTCTAAATTCAGGAGAAGAAGCAGAACTGTGTGAGAGGAGCTCAGGAATAACAGGCAAAAGGCAAGGAAAACAGTCACAGCCGTTAATGGGGACCCCAGCTTTGGGGCAGAGAGGGAGCTGCAAGGCAGGAGTGAGGGGTACCAGGAGCACGGTGGGTACAGAGGCACAGGGCTGCAAAGGTGGTGGGGAGAAGGGGGAGCTGCATGTCAGAGGAGAGCTGAGTGCACTCTAATTAATGGTACGAGTTCTAGGGAGCATGAAGTCACCTCAGCAGCAGCTCACTAGATGTATGGGATTAGTTTGTATAATAATGAAAGGGTAATAACCAGCATTTAATTGATATGGTTGGTGAACTGGCTGACCCCTCAGCCCGGTGGGCATTTAGATCATGTTCAGAAGCACACTGAGCCTAGCTAGTTCTTTATTGGGAGGGGAGGAAAGGGATGAGATGGGGGAAGGAGAGACTGGCGAGATGCATTTAATGAAAAGCAAAATGCAATAATTACACGCTACATTCTCATGTTTCCCCTGATGTTTTAAATCGGGGGAGGGGGATCTTTGCCAACCAGTACTGGCTTTGTGCATCAGACCAGCAATGCGTCCAGCTTGGCACCTTACCTTCTGACAGGGTCCAGTACTAGATGTCTAAGGAGGCACAAGAAACCTAACAAAGCACAGGTCTGGCTGGCTAAATTCAGGCTGCCTTTCTTCACTGAGTGCCTTAAGACACCCATAGGTAGACAAGCAGTTCTGTAGCTACTCTGGCTGCCTCTCTGGAGGGTTCTCCCATGGTTTTCTTTTCTCACATCCACACATCCTGTACAGACATCTCAGCAATCCTGTGGCATCTCAGGTAGTACTGCAGGCTGATGTTTATACACTTGAGTCCTTCATGTTTATGGCATTACTTTGATGTGGCTATTTGAGATCAGCTGAAGTAGCAAACTAAAAAAGCCTTCAAAAGCTTCTGTGGAGATTAAACTGTCAGTGTCTCTGCCCTGCTATGGACTGACATTAGAACACTCTCTTCAATTAGCCATTTTATTCTAAAACATACCTATTTGTTAGCTGTTGTCATTCTTAGCTGCGCTTTGCAGCTTGCCCCATGGAGTTCAGTGGTGCTATGTACAGCAGAATACAGTCTTATTGAGTGGGCTTTTTGGAAGCACCTGAGTGGAACTGGAAGAGCAATTGTCATAAATTGATAGAAAGGGAAAAGCTGAAGCTCCTAAACTTCTCAAGCTCCTTTGAACTTCCCAAGAGTAGCAGCACTGGTCCCCATGTAAGGGTGCTGAGTTATACATGTTCCTACAAAAGCAGCTGAGTTCCACTGTTCAGCATTTTAGCATGTGCCTACAAACATTTCTCTGTGCATTTGCATACAAAGAAATTCATTATTAAAATATTAATACAAGGAATAATAATGCTAATGATTGCAGGACTGGGTGACCCAGGTTGTAACAGCCATTATCTAGCCTTAGCTACAGAGATTCCCTGTTGCTGGTAGCACAATTTATGAAGGCTGTGGTGGTGCTTGACTGGCTCCAGGGAGCAAAGGCTGTGACACTAGCTAGTTTCTGAATAGAAGTGCTTAGAAGAAATGCCAGAAACAGCTTCTGGTTGACGAACACAGTGTTTTCCAGCCATTGAAGCCTAGATATTCTGTTGGAAGATAGCAGATGCCACAGGTTACTGAAGGAAGGCTCCAGTGGAAGTGATCTGAAGCATGGGCATCCATAGTGTCTGGGACCTTGGTGTCTTCATCAGGCAGCTTCGTAGCTGGCATCCCTGGGGCAGCAGTCTGGGGCTTAGACCACAAGTGATCTGAAGGGAGGAGTGAAGAGATTTTTAGTGTCTCATGCTGCACAGGGAGCCTGGCTGGCTGAGGGGGAGCTGCTGTTCAAAGAGCAGGAGATCAAGCAGCCAGAATTGTCATACTGGAGAATAGCAATGGGGAGCTGGAGAGGTGATGGAAGACACTGAGCCTTCTGCATAGAGCTTGCTGAGGGAGAGTGAAAACCTCAACTTCTGAGCATCTCTTCCGGGCTGGACTTCTTATTGCCTCATCATCAGGAAGGAGGAAGGGCTGATGTGTCTTGTTGGGAAGCGATTGCTACAGCACCTTTTGATTGAGCGCTGCATTATATTGAATTGAGGACATTATTATTCATGAAAAGGCATCTTAGAAAGCTTCAAAGAGGGCTGGAAAAAAAACTTCAGGTTTTAATACTAATTAGAAGAGCCTGTCTTCCAGGTGTGAGGTGTTTATCTGTGAAAAGCAGGAGATAGTGTAGCACAGAAGAAATGCACACTGGAGAATAGAAGATCCAAGAAATTGTTGAATGGATTAAATAAAAAAGAAAAAGGAAAGTAAAGGAGGAGAAGGAAGAAAAAAACCAGCAACAAAAAGGCAGATTACAAAATGTTTGTGCTGAATATGAAGGGTTTGCAAAATAGAGTTTATTTCCAGACCTGCAAAACAACCCTGAAAATCACATGGTTATGTGGAGTAATAAGGAGAAGGTGCTTTTATTTTTCTTCTTCTTCCTATTAGCAATGTTTGTTAACTCTGTATCTCTCCTTCACACCAAACAGCATTTGTGTCGTGACAGCTCAAAGCCAGCTTCAAGTATAGCCAAAATGGGCTGCTCCTGGAGCTGTTCCACTACCTTAACCAAGCACTGATCTTAGTCAAGCTGCTTACTTTGCCTGTGCTTTTTTCCTGCAGGATGTGGGTTTCACTTCTCTCAGCTTGAACACTGCCCAAAAGCAAAGGGCAGAGATGGATGCTGTGGTGCCAATCTACCCTAACACATGTTCTTGCTGCCATCCTTCCCCTGGCAGTGTCAGGAGCATTGCCATGGCTCCAAGACCTCCCCCACTACACCTTCTCTTTTTGGCCCATACGGCTGGGCTTCTGGTCCTTCTGCTAACCTCAAATGAGTTTTAGTGAGGAGAGCAGGGGAGCCTGGGGACAGAGAGGCCACTTTTCTGTACGGTGCCATAGCTGCTGCTGCTGCTTTATATTCTTGGGCATGCAATCTACACATAGCCATGGGGTTGCAGTGCTGTGACAGATTTTTCTATACATGTCCCTTTCCTGCTGCTTTCTCTCCACTCTCTTGTGAGTTAAGGAATCATTACTGGTGCAGAAACCTTGAGAGAACCGATGTGCTTTCATAGCTGACTGAGTGACAGCTGGCCAGCTTTAATCACCCTTTGGTGTGCTCCTAGAAGGTAGTTTAAGTGGGGAGATCTTATTTTGCTCTCTCTGTGGACATGAAATGTGGACATCTTTGTTTCTACGGTTCAGCTGATGAACAGTAACTAGTTAAGCATCAGAAACTCAACCACTTGTGATTGCCTACCCGTAGCTTCCACTAGTGATAAGGTTACGTGCGGGAGCAGAAGGGAGAGCAGAGCAAGGATTTAACTCTTTCTACCATGGTGCTTTGCAGTAGTCCTATTACCCAGGCAATCCTTCCTCTCTGAACATCACTTCAGAGCAGAATTTAATGGAGATAAAAAAACCCCAGCAAGTGTTTTTTTCAGTGTTTTTTCCTTGTGGAGCATTCCCTTAGATGACTACAGAGAGGTGCATTCAAACAGAACATTAAAGTTAAACGAGGCAGTACAAGGCTGTATTTAAAAATAACAGAAAACTGTTTTAAGTTCTCATTTGATAGGAATTGGGCAGCTATATAACCCTAGCAGGTCGCCATTCTAATGACAATCCCCAACAAGAAACACAGCCTGATAATGTGCTCTAAGACAGAAGATGAGAGCTGTATTCACAGGCATGAGGAACAGCAGGAGATAGCTGTTGCACAAAGATGCTTATTCAGAGAAGTTAGATCCCCCCATCTTCCCTTGAACTTAGCATAACTAGATGCACAGAAAAAATATCTACAGCGTAGGACAGAAATTAACATTAAAGATATAATACCATCATAGAGTTACTGATAAACCCTCACCTTTCATGCTCAGCTAATTTCTCATCAGCTTTTCTTAAAGAAAGAAGAATATAGAGGGACTTGGAGATAGACAGTGAAAACTGTTTGGAGGCTTGGAAGGATTTTCTGATAAGGAGATACTGAAAAAGATGAAGGAAGATATTGTTCAGAGAAGAGATGAATAAGAAGGGGGATGTTAGAAGTATATAAATAATAATACTTAAAAAGGTTCCCAGCACTGGGACAAAAGGCTACCCTTTGAAATTAAAAGGCAACACAGATCTGGAAATGTTGAGAATATTAGTTTTTTTAATGGTGGAACCCTGTGGAACTCCCTGCTGCAAGGTAGTTACTCACTGAGCTCCCAGGCTTAGGGAAAAAAAAGAGGGGGGAAAAAAGGAAGCCATTTCTGTGGATAGTGAGAACATTCACAGTTACATTAGAGAAAATAAAAAATTTATAAGAAATATCAGCCCTTGAGATTCAGGGCATAAATCCAACCACTAACTGCCTGGGGTTATAAAGAAACTTCCCCAATGGACGTATTAGTTAGTTATTTCCCATTTTAAGTGTTTTACATCTATCCTTGGTGCTAGCCACTGCCCGAGACAAGGTGTTACAACAGTTGGACAATTGGTTTGACTGGCTATGAAGGTTGCTATATCCTTGAGAAGGGCTGTAGCTCTCTTCCTCCTTTCCTCACCATCTCCAGCTGTGTCTCTGAACTGCCCTATCTTGGCATGCAGAAAACTGCTGACAACAACACAACGGCTTCTCCTTCACTCTTCAGGTACTCTGATGTGTGGGTAACCCGGTGGCTGACACAGCCCTGATGTGAACGTGAGAGACCAGGCACCCCACTGCCATCCTGGCTGCAGCAGACTGGTTCCAAACTGCTCTGGCAGGGACCTAGCCCTCATAGCGCTGCATCACAAGAGCTGTCCCACTGCTTTGGCCTCAAGGAAAACCTCTAGCTACCTGTTGGTACCCTTTTCCAGCTCCCTTGCTGCAGCTTTAGCATCACTTGTCCTCCCCACTGGCGTTTATCTGGTCCACAGCAGTGTGGCAGCACACATGCTAAAGCAAAGAAGCAGGAGATGCAGGCCAGTGAAAAACGCAAGGCAGATTACCTGGCTTGCTTTCTCTTCTCCCTGACTGCTTAAATTTGTTCTTCATCTAATCTCCTCTGCCAGGCTATTTGAGATAATCACTGTGTCTTTTCTGCTGTTGTTCATCTATTCCAATCTTTCTTTTTTTTTTTTGCAAACACTGCCCCTTCTCATTTACCTCATTTCTCTTCATGTGATACCTCAAATATATAAAACTCTGTTCCTTCAAGGCAGAGAAGTGCAAACTGGTTGTAACCACTCTCTCAACAATCATTGGCCTGTGCTGCAGAATCTCAGCTGCTGCCAGCAATTAAAGCTATTTAGCAGATCCCTAGTTAGAGCAATCACTTGCGGGAAGTAATTGCAAGTTCTCCCCTTGGATGGAAGATGCTGTTTGCTTTTGACCTCAGGAATAGTTGTGACAGGTACACTAAGAAACATCAGTCTACTACAACAGTGAATAGCTCTGTGTGTCTTTTTCAACGGGTCAGCTGCAGCTGCTTGGGAAATGTTCTTACCTCTTGGCCATTTCTTTGCACTGATTCAGAGACTGATGTGTGCCAGCTGCATTGCTGCCCAGGACACTGAATTGCCATCCATGTGCCTTCAGTAGCTGAACCGATGAGATGAGGAGGAGAAGCACTAAATCAAGTGTGCTGTTCCTTTCTAGAAGTAGAAGGACTCAAAAGGTAAAAGGGGAGACGTTCATGGGAGCTAGAAAATGGGAGATGATGTACAGGTAAATTCTGTTACATCCCCTTAATTGTCTATTTCACAGCCTCATGGGAGCACTGTTTGCCTACGTACTACTGCAGACACCCTCACCTTGAAGGACTGATCCTACAGGATACTGGTGGGTTACTCTGGTGAGTTAATTTACTCTTCAGACCTTTTTACTATGAAACTGTCTTAGTTCTTGACTTAATTCTTTACTATCACAGCATGATAGTGGTCATTTCTGGGAAGGGCTGCAGGGGCGCACAGGCCTTCCAACCTCCACCGTTATCATCTCCACATCAGATTCTGCTTTGGTCTTCCTTCTACAGAGCATTTGGGAAGAGGGTGGAAAAGAAGTGGGGGGAAGGCTTTTTGGTTTTAAACCATGAACTGATTCCCTGGTTTCCCTCTCAGTTTGTCCAGGTCTCCTGACTTGGCACATTCACTTGTGCATTCAGTTCAGCTGCATCTTGCTGAAGCCTTCCTGACCCTGAGTGTAACCCAGCATGTTACAGGCTCACTCAGATAAACACCTAGACCTAGGCGGAATAGCTAAGCAATTCTTCACCTCTGTCTTTACCAGCACTATTGAGCCCCAGGCCTTGAGAACAAAAAATCCAGGTTGATGCAAACACAGACCCACCATTGGTGAAGGAAGAGCAGGTGTATGAACTTTTACAGAGGCTTGACCCTTACAAATCTATGGGCCCTATCAATATCCACCCAAGGGTGTTAAGAGAGCTGGCTACTGTCATTGCAAAACTGTTCTCCATAATCTCTGAGAAGTCATGGAGATTGCAGGACATCCCAGAAGACTGGAAGAAGGCAAACGTCACTCCCATCTACAAGAAGGGCTCAGAGGAGGATCCAGGAAATTATAGGCCCATCAATCTTACTTCAGTCCCCAGGAAAGTTATGGAATGAGTCCTCCTGGGGGCTATCACAAGTCAAATAAAGCACATGATTGAGAAAAGCCAGCACAGATTCAGCAAGGACAAATTGTGCTTGACAAATCTGATCGCTTTCTATGATAAAGTAACCTGCTTGGTTGTTATGGGATGAATGGTGGACATTGTTTATCTGGATTTCTCCAAGGCTTTTGAAACAGTTTCCCACAGTCTCCTCCTGGAGAAACTGATGTGTTATAGTCTGGCCAAGTGGTGTGTGCAGAGGGTGGGGAACTGTCTGACAGGCTGCACCCGGAGGGTGGTGGTAAATAGCTCCTTTACCAACTGGGGACCTGCCACCAGTGGGGTCCCCCAGGGATCAACATTAGGCCTAATTCTGTTCAATGTCTTCATAAATGACCTGGAAGCTGGGATCAAGCGT
>NW_009934921.1:263648-294923 GCF_000696875.1 Nestor notabilis
ACCAAACTGAGTGGGGAAGTGGACGCTCTGGAAGGGAGAGCCACCCTGCAGGAAGACCTGGGTAGGCTGGAAGAGTGGGCTCACAAGAACCTTAAGGAGTTCAACAAGGACAAGTGTTAGGTCCTGCACCTGGGTAAGCACAACCCAAGTGTGCAGCACAGTCTGGGATCTGCCCATGTGGGGAGCAGCTCTGCGCAAAGGGACCTGGGGGTTCTGGTAGGCACAAGCTCAATAGGAGCGAGCAGTGTGCTGCTGTGGCAAAGAAAACCAACAGGCTGCTGGGTTACATCAACAAGGGCATCACCAGCAGGCTTAAAGAAGCCATTATCCCACTCTACTCTGCGCTTGTCAGGCCATACATGGAATACTGTGTTCAGCTTTGGTCCCCACTAGACCAAAAAGATATGGACAAGCTGGAGAGGGTCCAGAGAAGAGCTACAAGGATGATCAAAGGACTGACATGTGATGAAAGGCTGAGAGAACTGGGTTTGTTCAGCCCAGGGAAAAGACAGTTTAAGAGTGACCTTATCACCATGTTCCAGTATTTAACGGGTGGCCACAAAGGAGATGAAGACTCCCTTTTTACAAGGAGTCACATGGAAAAACAAGGGGTAAAGGGTACAAGTTACTCCTGAGGAGATTCTAGTAAGACACTAGAGGAAAATATTTCCCAATGAGAACAATCAGCCATTCAAATAACCTCCTCAGGGAAGATGGTGGACCATCCAATGTTGGACACTTTTAAGACTCAGCTGGACAGGGTGCTGGGACATCTTGTCTAGTCAGTGCTCTTGCTAAGAAAGATTGGACCAGATGATACTTGAGGTCCCTTCCAACCTGGTATTCCATGATTCCATAATTGATTGAATTTGGCCTCAGATTTGGCAAACCAAGACTGGCACCTAGACTTCCCCGTGGCTTTTACCCTGCACAACTAAGAGCAGCCAGACTGGACCCAACATTACCTGTGTGGGGGCAACTAGACACCTTTCAACATGCCTAACTGCATCCTCACAGAAGAGGTCCAAAGAAGCCCGTTTCCTGCTTTTTCCTGTCTTCTCAGTCAAACTAGTGTCTGAACACCTTGCAAATGTTACTATGTCCTTCCTGCTACTTCTGAAGTAGTTCACTGGCACTATTTCTCTCTCTTATGATTAAGGAAATCAAGATTTAGAGCAAGGTGGACTGATACTGCCCAACTCATTCATAAAAACTGTGCCAGGGCTGAAAATAAATCCCAGCTCTCCAGTTTCTCTGCATAGTGTTTTGACTGCAAGACTGGGTTAGCCTTGGAACTTCTCATTGCCTAACTTACTATACATGGGATGCATGAACTTAAATTCTCTGTTTAGCTCTTTATCTGCCCTCTTTCATACCACAGTTTTCTGTTGGCATCACTGTAGTGGAAGATGTTGCTTAAACGACATCCCTTTGAATTCAATGAACTATTACATTCTTCCACTCCAACTCTTTCAGCTTTTCCTTAGGTTTGGTTTTGTTTTTGCAGTCCACAAACAGGTCTGTAATGTAATGGTATAACCCCAGCCAGGAACTAAGCACCACACAGCTGTTCACTCAGTCCCACCCCAGTGGGATAGAGGAGAGAATAGTAAAGGTAGAAGTGAGAAAACATGTAGGTTGAGAAAAAGGGAGTTTAATAGGTAAAGCAAAAGCTGTGCATGCAGGGAAAGCAAAACAAGGAACTCAGTCACCACTTTCTGGGGCAAGAAGGTGTTCAGCCATCTCCAGGAAAACAGAGCTCCATCATGTATAATGGTGCTAGGAAGACAACACACCATAACTCTGATGCCATGTGGTATGGGACATCCTTTTGGCTGGGGGTGCACAAGGATTTGGGAGGGGAAATGGCTACTCACTGGTGAGGTGGGGTGAGGAGCAGAAAAGGCCTTGGCTCTGTGCAAGCACTGTTCAGCAGTAATTAAAACATCCCTGTGTTCCCAACACTGTTTCCAGCATGGATCCAAACCATAGCCCCATACTAGCTACTCGGAAGAAAATTAGCTCTACCCCAGGCAAAACCACACAGGCTGTTTTTCTAAGGTGTGACTACTTTCCAAAGACAGTGTTTGCCTGGGAGTCAGGCTTACGTGGTAAGTTAGAATGGCTCTGAGCTCTTCAGTTTGGTTCTGGTTTTGATGCCTCCCCATAAAAAAGCTGTGTTGTTGATGTGGCTATTGTTTATTACGCTGCAAAGGCAGGAGCATGACGTGATGTTATGATCTGAATGAGAACCTACTCGTTGTCATTGTCTCAGTTCTGTCACAGAGATCACCAGAATAACCCAGTACTGAGCCCAGACATCTCCCTGTCCCTCTCTTTTCTCATACTGAAGAAGAGAGGAGTTCACCTCGGTGTAAAGAAGGAAGCCTGAACACAGTGCAAAGGAGCAAGCTTCCAAGCAGGGCATAAAAATCAGATTTGGCAGAATGCCTTTGCTTGGCATGGGTCAAAACAAGCATATGGAAAAAGGAAGGGAATGAGGAATGATCTGCTGGGAGGACTGGTACGTGGTGTGGAGTCCTGCAAGAGACGGGCTTTTAGACAAGGATTCACTGCTGTTTGACGTGCCCCGTGCAAACCTGCGTGATCCTACACTCCTGAACTTTCCTCTGGACAACATTTATCAGGAGGACACTGTAGGGAGCATCCTCCTTTCCCCCTCTTCTTTCCACTCCCTTTTCCTTGCTCTCTGCTTTATACTCAGCCAAGCAGAATCTGCAGTGGTTGGCAAATTTAGCTGCTGCTTTGTTTTGCTTCCCTCCCCTTAGTCCATGTTTGCCAGTTGTCTGTGCTCAGCCAGTAGCTGTTTTATGCTGTGAGTTTGCATTGACTGACCTGCAGCCTCACTCTATGAGTATTTTGGTCTGGGAGCTACCTGCAAACCCTTTGCTGCAAGTAGTCAATATTCATGATTCGATATTCAGGTGGCATGACTGGTCAATGAGGTGACAGAGCCATGTCTTTGTTCCTTGATTAGATGACTGAACCTTTGTTAATTACTTCTGCCAGAAATGAAGTCTGTTGTGTGATTAAGTGGCTCTAAGCTACAGGCCTGAGATTTACTCCTTGTGAACTCTTGTTCCAATGGGACTTTGCACGTGTGAGGGTTCTCTAAAGGAAGTACAAACAGAGCACAGAAATGGCCAGAGTCACATTCTATTTCTAAGTTATTAAAACTGGTTGACCCGCGTGTCTTTGCAATACATTTGGCTCTCGTAATGAAAGCCTGCCTTTGCAGAATACAAGTCCTCTTTTGGGACAGGTCCTCCCAGGATGTCTCCAGCTCCAAAGTCACATCATGCACCGCAGTGTGGAACAGCCTCGCTAAAATCCCTGTACCAATGCAATAGCAGCACATAATCTTGCACTGACAAGCAGATGGAGAGAGCTGGGAATAAACCAGCATCACCCAATGCTGGGGCCATTTGTCCCATTTGTGATCTGGATCTGATGAGGGCAAAAAAGAACCTCGCTGTTGAATTAACAAGAGAAGAAGCTACAGAGTCGAAGGTGGCTTTTAAGGGTTTTTTATGCTGGCTCAATGCCACATAGTGGAGGACAGATGGTATCTGATACCATCTACTGTTCTTTGGAGCAAAGTTAAACCACTGAAATGTTCGGGACCAATTTTCAAGCAGCTGAATAAATTAATACCATGTTGGTTCATTGTGTCATTTAGCTAGAGCATTTTTGACCCATTGGTGAAACAGTGGATGCTATGTATAATTGTGTGCTCAAAGACTCGGTATCATACCAGAGGAATAAATGAAAACTGCATTATTTCGGTGAGATACATATTATCAATCACGCCAGTTGCATCCACTTTCTTTACGATGTGAGAAAGCATGTACAGGTATGCTGTTCCTTCCAACCAAAAAAGGAACACCCAAATCCAACTATTACACTAGACCTGATGGATCAAGAAGCAATGATTTCAGTGTTTGTTTTGGGGATTGTGAATATCAGTAATTCTAACCCCAATGGATCAGAGCAAAACCTCTGGCAAAAAGGCACTTTTACCCAGTGTGTGGAAAGCTTGGGTGATAGGTGGTTTATAAATCCCTTGGAAAGGCAGACAGAAAGAGCTGCTTTTTATTTTACTTAGCTCCCCTGCTAAACTTTTTTACTAGTTCAATGGAAAAAGGCCAGAATTAAAATTCAGAGCAACCGTATGTACAAGAACTGCCTTAATTTGAAAGTCCTGTTGAATACAATGTGATCTGAAAATGATGCATGATGGAAATTCCTCACAGACTGGTGCATTAGCATTAGTCACTGCAGTAGGACTGGGTGGAACACGTTAGAAGACCTCGCTGTGATGGATGCATAGCATACATTAGAATGAGAATCATTACTATGGACCAAGCAGAAAACACAGCAATTAAAGTTTCTGTGATGGACCCTCTGAAACACATTGGAATCTGAGTCATTGTGAGTCATGAAAGGGACAAGGACCTCAACATGCCTCATCCTTGCATAGGCACATTCAAAAGGATGAATGACTTAGCTGCCTGCTATATCGCTTACTTGCAGTGCTGTGGATAGCCTCGTGGATGTAGTAAATGGTGAGTCAGGATTCCTTGGTTCTGCTGCCAGTTCTGCTGATGACTCATTTTTGTACCCCTGAGTGATAAACTTCCCTCTCTCTTCCCCATCATGCGCATGACACTGTATTTACCCCTCCTTAGAAAGTACAGAGACCTATTTCTGCCATGACTCTCATGTATGCCTAATATTATGCATTGGAAACACTCCCATTGCTTTTATGAATGAGTCTTCGGAGGGCGGAAGCTGCAGAATATGCAGATGTAAGGTGCCAAATATAGTCACATCCCATCAGACTTGTGTGACTGTTATTTTTGACGTTTGATGATGTTTCTCATTCTCAGCAACAGCTTAGCTTTTGAAAAGTCTGTGTGAGACTGGCCAGCCGTTGAGGAACTCTTTCTGTTCCTTTCTGATGGACTTTAGCTTGGGTCCTGAAAACGAATGCTTCGTTTCATGACTTTATCCACCTATCTACAGTATGTTCCCGAGCTAGTTAAAATTAAAATTAGCTATCAAAATGCTAAACTTGATAGCTCATTTATCTTTCTGTCTCCCAACTCTACACTACAATACAGCAGTGATTGATCTTGCGTCTTCAAGGTACTATATAGTATAAAAACTAAGAGAAGATTAATTAAAAGCCGTCACATCCAGACAGGTTTTTAAATAAGTTTTAGATTTAGACAATACATCAGCTGAAGCAGAAAGATTCCGAGACCGTAAGTCTGTAACTCCAAGTGAGTTTCGCTTTCCTTCGGGACATAGCAAACACCATCTCACCACAGACTAGCATCAAAGTCTGATTTGGCTGGGCAGGCCCATGGCAGGTGGCAGGAGGCTGTCACATTCAGGGGCTTGCTCTCCAGCAGTGGGGAACGTGATGTCCTTGAGGACTTCTGCTGGCTCAGGGGGAATGTCAGGCTTATGACTGGATACTGAGTTGGAGACTGTACTGCGGCAATAGGAGAAACTTGTCTGGGCAGCGCACCAAAATGACTTCAGTTGAGCCCACATTCAGTGATAGCTGCATTTGAGCTGTCAGTGTTTGAGTGTGGGATCTACAGAACCACGCGAAACAACCTAGTTTTCTGGCATTTTTGGCTAAAGACAGACACATGATTGCTGGTCAGCGTGAGCTTTCTGGTACCACTGCTTGTCTGTGAAATTGAGCTACGCAGGGTCCTCAGAAGCCCTCAGCACTTGCACTTCTCTGAAGTGCACTGAAGTTTGGGAGCATCCAAAAACCTGTCTGTCTCCTGCCAGGGCTTTATAGGGGCTGAGTCCTTTGGAAAGACTCTTGCTGGGTTACTCACTGGATGCTAGCTTCCTGAATATCTGCCCTTTAGACCACTGCGTGGAGTCCAAATGACATGAACTTGTCTCTTGCCCACCTTTAGCCTGAGATTGCAAACTCATCTTGAGAAAGACAAAATGGTGAGGCTCTTCCATTTTCATGAGTTTTCTTAAAGGGTGGTATTTAATTCACCTGACAGCTGAAATATACTATCACGATGTGGGACGGTTGCCATGAGAGCATTCAAGAGATCCCCATTTCGCTTGTACAGTGGCAAAATGCCTTGCTTGCATACAGCTGATTCAGGGATTTTGCCTTGGGGAGGACAAGGAAGGAGAAAACAAAATGTATACAAGGTGACAGCAACAGCTCCGCTTTACAGGGGGTCAGCAAAAATCCCTGCGGCATCAGTTGGGCCCAGCTCTGTTCCCTGTTACACAGTGGTGTAACTCTTGGCAAAACAGGGTTCTTTAATTTACAGCATTCTATTCATTGCCAGGTATTAAAAACCCCAAAATATATCTTTTATCTGTTTCTTTCTCACTCTTTGTTTTCTTTCCACTTCAGTTACTTTCAATAAGTAGACAGTTTCCGTGTGGTTTGGTCTATCCCTGGCACAAGCAATTAACTCTTTGTATGAAATAAGAAAACTGTCTTGAATTTGCACTAATTCCATATGAGTGTTTGAACTTTAGTTGTCCAGGATACATCATGCTTTGGGTTTTATTTTGTTGGTTTTTTCCCTGTGTGTTTTGTAAACAGGATGTTTTACTTTCAATGCTGAAGAGCAATTTGAGTTGGGACGGATACCAAAAATACATCTCTCTCTTTCACAACTTGATTGTGTGGGGTTTTTATCAATCCCAAATTCATTTAATTTCCCTTAACTGAGCTGATGGTGCCAGGTACTTCCTCTTGAAGAAAATCCTGCTGCTAGGAAGATGGCCATCAAAGAACTAATTGCTGGGGTTATGGCAAAATTCTCATGCCTCTTATCAAGCTCTTGCATGAATCAGGTATGCACGCATTTTAATTCAGATATTTCTTAGTCCATGCTCCCATTAGGAAAGAGAAAAGCAAAGGTACTGATGACAAAAAGAAAACAGGTATTGAAATAAAAAGCAGGTGAAAAGGCAGTTGGGAATAAGGTAGAGTGAAAAACAAATGGAGTGAATGTGAAATACAGGACAGAAATGGGGAGAGGGAAAATAAAAAGGAAAAATAGACAATGCATCTGCAGACTATGGGCAATATATCTGCAGAAAGTTAGGGACCTACGGCATGCTACCATAAGAAAATAGGTTTTATTAGTTGCCCATGGATATGTTTCTTGTTCTCTTCTAGCATGATCCAGAGCCTCTGAGAACCATCTGAGCATCTCCTGACTTCTCTGCTAAGCTTCATCTGGGACTTACCACTTGGGCAATGCTGTCAGTCTTTTCATCTCTTGTCCTGTGGCTGTCTGTAGTTGTTGGTGTGGTTTAGTCTTTGCTATGGCTGATCTTCTGTTTGGTATAGTCTTCCGGAGACTTTGGAGGCTGTTGGTGTTGAAGGAGTGAAAATGCAGGAGGAGGATGGGAAGCTGGAATATGTGTTCTCTGAAGCCACCCATACTTGCTATTCATCACATTCTTTGCAGGGAGCGCAAGCACTTTGCAAGTGGCTTAGGTCCCCCTTTTCACTGTTCTGTGCCTATGTGCTTCTTCTGCTCCAGCCTTTGCTTTTCCTGCCAGCTTTCTGCCCTTATACCTCATCTCCTCTTTCACGTCCTCTTTCTGCCTTTACTTTACTATCTGCTCTTTCAAATGACAGTAGCCATGAACAAGGTCAGTGCAAAACCAGGTGTCACATATTTGCTTTATGTCTTGCTTGCTCTGTTCATCAGATACCTCAGAGATGACTCTTTCTCTCTCCCAGGCTCTTCTGTTTGCCTTTGGCGCTGGCCCTCCAGGTGGAGCTCTACTGATGTGTGAGTGTGGTTTCCAGAAGAGGTTGATGTTCTTTTTCTAGCAGGCCAGAGGGGGTTGCTATAGACTGACACAAAGGGCGCCCTATAGAGGGAGTTGGTAACAGCAGTGCCTGTTAGGTTAGTATGGATGCACTAAATAACCAAATAGTCTCAAGCCCTGGATCTACACTGAGTGGTGACGACTTCAGTCTGTCTTTATGAGTTACGTATCTTGCTTCTGCTGCAAACAAGTCACCAGGTAGTTGCTCTGAGAATCTATCAGAAATAGCAGTTCCCAAAGTGAAGAGCTGCTAAAGGTTCAGAGCTGCTCCTTGGGAAGTGTAGGGGACATTAACTCCGTAACAGTCATTCTCAAATGTTCTTCTCAGACAGATAAATCCCAAACTATTCACAGTTTTGGTGGTCATCACCAGTAAGTGGTAGGTACAGGCAAGAAACAGTGGCAGGCAGGGAGCTGCATTATTCTCTG
This sequence comes from Nestor notabilis, assembly GCF_000696875.1. Lineage (NCBI taxonomy): Eukaryota > Metazoa > Chordata > Aves > Psittaciformes > Psittacidae > Nestor > Nestor notabilis. The sequence goes on from NW_009934921.1 coordinate 271,950, forward strand.
GCTGAGGGATCAGTTAGGAAGTTTCAGACCTGGGATCCTGGGAGCTGTAGTAAATCCACACAACTGCTGATACAGAGGATAGTAGGAAATGAAAGCTTATCATCTGATGAATGTACAAATCCCTTTCTCTGTTTCTGAAATCAACCATGTGCAAACAAGCACCAGTTCCTTGTGAAGTTAATAAGCACAGCTGGATTGGATCTTCTCTCCCAGTGCCCAGCAGAAATGAGGGGTCGTGTGGCCTATGCTCCAAGACCACAGGCGGTTTCATTTAGATGCTAACGCAGGTCCTCCTACTAAAGCTTTACTGGTTCCCCTCAGTGGCTTTAGTATCTGCTCATAAAAATGCACAAAGAAATGGAACTTCCCAGAGGAGAGTAAGGAGCTGGAAGAATTGCTGTGGGTAAGTTATATGCTATAATGTGGTAAAGAAAAAAACCTCTGTGCTATCTCCAAAACCTTGGGTAACGGAAAAAACCTGCCTCCTTACAGACTCATTTATTCCACTTGCCATCATGGTTAGTCTTGCTTCTCTAACCTAAAGCAATTCCTTTCAGGCTGCTTTGTGTAGCTCTGTGTTGCTGTATGTTGCAGGCATACCTATGGTATTAATCTCTCATTTGTGTATATTCGTGAGTGTGAAAATGATTTGGCTCCTCAGAAAACCCAGAACAGAGAGAAATGGGCAATACTGTAAGCAGACACATGCTCTTTGTTTAGTATTTTTGACCTACAAAAGTGAAAATGCTGTAGAAAGCCAGAAAGCTTTCACTTAGGCCTACTATGTATGATGGAAAGGAAGCAGAGAGATGAACTACCTTGTGGAAGGTTGGTTCTTATCTCTGTGGCAAAAGCTGCTTGTGGAACCCATTTCCCCCTTCTCTCATTTTGGGCCATCATTCAGATCATGTCTGCTCCTAATGACATGCAGCAAATAAGAAGACAACTGTCTTATTGTCAAATGCATCTGAAAAAAACCACAGATTCAGCAATAACAGCCTGGCTATTTTATGCCTGCCAATGGTTCGAAAGAGAATGTGAACTGTTTATGTCACTGATACAAGGCTCAAGAGATTCCTGATGAACAAAGCTAGTAAAAAACCAGAGTACCTTTTACTTGATCTCCAAAGGCTTATACCACATATAACAGGTTGTGAATCAGTTGTTCCAGCACACAGGTGAAGGTGAACACAAGACAAAATATCTCTTTTTCAGGGAAGGTTGTGTACAGCCTCCAACATACTTTTGGGAAATATTCACAAGACATCTACATAATAACTACTTCTAAGGTATTTTTGATTTTCAAAGTCATTGTAAAGTCCTGTGCACATACAAACGCACGCACTCAGAGGAATAGTGTCTGAGGTGGAGAGATAAACAGTGATAGAAGAGCACTTTGCCTGCTCTGCTATGCCAGGTTCTGATCACAGGCAGCAAATTTTAGTTTGAGAACATCTGATAATTCTTGCTTCCAGTTAAAGCCTTTCCGTATGTGGTTCTGTCTGGAAGAAATGGGAAAAATGGAAATGATGAAAAGGCCAAAGACATTTTCAATTCCAAAGCTTTCTAAAATTGTTTCAGGTAGGGCAGTCAGAGCTTTAAACAAAGGTTCTAGTCTTATTTAATATGAGAATTTCATTGTGGTTCTAAAATCAGTTTAATTTGGGCTTGTGTCACTTGCGATATAGTTGAAGACATGCTGTTCAGCTCAAGCAGGGATAGTTCTCTGAAAAATCTAGATTTTTCTTCCTCAGGGTACTTACATCTTATGGTAGGTACATCTACTAGCCTTGATGGGTTGTACCAACATCTGCTCAAAAGGAGGAGCATAGGAGAGGTGTTGCCAGCAAGGGAAGAAACGAAGAAGACGTGACTGTCAGTCTAGCCACAGAAATTCATGCTTCCGTATTTCCAAATGGCTGTGAGTCTGCTGTAAGCTTAAATGAGATCTGGATCCAAGTTAGAGTTCAGTGGTGATGCAGACATCTTTTTGGGTAGAATAGCAAAGAGTTTAGTGTGCAGTATTGGCTTAAATCTTGGCTTCTCAGAGGAGACACCCTTAAAGATGCTGTTGAGCAGATATTGCAGTGATGCAGAAGTTACATTTGCAAATCTACACTTGCTGCTCTCTTCCATGCCCCTGGACTCGGAGACCAGCGTGCCTGCCTCTAGATTTCTGGGAAATAGAACCGATATATGTGGTTTTCTCTCCTGATCAGGAACAAAACAACCTCAACCAAAATCACACGCCCCTCCCAGCACGTGAAGAAGGAAGGGATGACTGCGTGAGGATGGCTGCTGGAAAAAAAGAGCCACAGTCACAGGAAATTACCTTAATAGAGTGAAAATTAAGAAACGACCCACAACGCAGTCTGTTTCCAGGATACGAGCAGTATTTTCACGCCTTGCCAATTATTCTGTTTGCATCAGTTTGGGTTTATTTTTATTAAGTTGTCTTTTTAAAATGTGTTTTAAGAGGTGGTATAATGAATTTAAAAAAAAAAAAGATGAAAGCTTAGAAAACACTTAATTTTTGTTTTAATAAGGAAGTAATTATTCTTTTTATTCTGTGAACAGGAAAGGAACCAAGTAGTTGGTTTTTTTCCATCTTTTTCATGTTGTTTTATGCCTGTAGAAAGGTTGGGAACTCTATTTAAGTGGATTATCTTGCCAGGGAAAGGAAAGTGGGAAATGAGTTAGGGAGGGTTAATTTCTTTCACGAATATATAAATGTGTGCACACATATATTTGCTGTGTGCTGTTTGAGCAATGCACTTCTTCAGCTTTACAAGGTCACCTTAACCTTAAGGATTAATGGAACAGACCATTAGCTACTAGAGGATACAGAAGCAAAGTCCCCAACAAATTGTGTGCAGATAATGCAAGCCTATTCCCAGCTGGCCTACCAGGGCCCCATTTATAGCTCAGAAAGGAAAGCAGAGGAGGACTTGTCTCATTTAGTGATGGGTATCTACCATGTAGGTGTCTATGCCCTAGACACAACCCCTCCTAGACATCTGTATGCCATTATTGTTAATGGATACTGAGGAGAGTGCTTCAGCAGATAAAACATAGCTGTTTATTTTAGGACGCAATGAACTGCACCCTATACAGCATTAGTTCTATTGATTAGAGCTTTACTGACTTACAAGGGAAGCTTAGGATGGCTTCCCCAGATGCAAATTTCTACAGTGCATCTCCCTGTATTTACTCTGGCAAATCCCACTGTCTGCACTGTAATTAAACCTTCTCCTAGTCCAAAATGGTCAGCAAAGTACAAGCTGCAGTGATTTCTCTGATGGCCCACTCATTAGTTACTATGTATAGTGAGCAATTTTGTGTCTTACTGACTCTTTGCTCACATGAGACCACTACTTGACCTGAAGTGAAACACTTATCTCTGAAGATAAGCGGTATGATTCAGTGCCACTGAACGAAGCAAGAAAGGTCTCCATGACAAAAGCAGGCAGTGGATTATATCCTTCATGAACTCTCCGAGTTGGCGATCTGTTGAGCAGGAAGGATAGATCTGATGCATCAACAGCCCAGTGATAACTATCCAATGCGATTGCTGTATTTCAAAGTCCTTCATCTGCTGCATCGCAGCAGCTAGGGATTGTAGAGTCTGATCTTCCGCATTTTCAGCTGTCCTGATTTCCAGGCTTGATAGGCAGGGAGCTGCATTTGTTCACGTATTTGTCACTCCCCAGAAATGTAGGCGAGAGTAACTGCGCAACAGAGACTGAAGAGTCATTTCAGTAACGCAACGCAAGAGTTACGTGAGACATGGAGATTAACCAGGAAAGCCAAAAAGAGGCATCACCCCAGATCCATGCTCATCCTGGAGACAGAGAGAAAAGATTGGCTTTCAAAGGAAGCTGCAGTTATCAGCTGCCTCTTTCAGAGAGCTTTTCTTTATTTCAGAGGAGGAGATTTTCCTTGGGGCTGTTCAGTAGCTGGCCAGTACATTTTCCTCTACTCCTGCAGCAAGGCAAGGCTCTGCAGTGACTCTTCATCCTCTGCTGCCCCACGAAGCAGCTGAGTGTTGGGCACAAACATGCTGTTCCAAATCAGAAACAACCAAACATTTCCAGTGGAAATTTCACCTCATACAGCGAGTTCAGACCTAGCAAAACACACTGTGTTTCATGGTCTCTTAAAGATAGGCTGTGGACCTGCGTGTCACAGGTGTGAAACCAGATGAATTTGAGTTTTCCCTCTTGAGTGTCTGGCCAGAGAAACTGCTGAGATTGTTGCCACTCACACCTAGAGGGCTGTTTAGTGACACAAGTGACAGTGATTGTGCTTCCAGTGCTGAAGGTTAGAAACTCAATAGGAGATGTACTTGAGTTTCTTTTTTGGAGTCTAACAATTTTCCATTTGTAAAGGCTGATTTTATGAAAGCTTCAGGGTCTGAACAAATGTGCCCTGTTTGATGAAATTTCACTCAGAAAACACATCAACACTTCCAGTAGGTTGAAATGTTTCATTTAGGCTTTTTTTATAACTTCTAGCTTGGATTCCTATTTTCTCTTTGAAACTCCAGTATAGCATTAAAGTAACATGTAACTCCAATATAACATTAAAGTTAAGATACAGACAAAATGTTCCAACTGACCTAAAATGAACAATTTTCATTGAGACTTTCTATATTTTATTTTATTTTTTCAAAAGCAAATTCGAAATTGCAGAACTTCCTTTGGCACAGAGATTTCAAATTTTGTTCACATCTATTAAATCACTGGATTAAACATGAACACAATAGCTCACATTTGCTACACTCACACCTTACATGAAAAAGCTCCCACCCGCCAGTGGTAGAGATTCACAATCGCCTTGTGGAATGGAAAAGGTCATGGGAGCTGCAAGCATGTAGGCTGTCAAGTCTGTGAAATTTCCCACTAGGAATGTTATTTGGAAATCTCCCTTTGGGGTGCTATAATTGACTTCTGCGTCTGCTGTTCCCTGGAGACTCAGATATTCTAAATACAAGTTTTAATGGAGTGCTCCTGAGGTCCTATCTCCCTCTGTTATTTCTCCTATTCTCTTTCTTCTTCTCTTCTCTCTCTCTTTATTTTGGTTGCTGATTATGGATATCATGTTCCAGGTGCTACAGGAACATAAGTTGGTTTCTTTACTGAACTACATTTCAGGAGATCTTGAGTCATTTTTCCCCTGACCTGTAATAATATCTTCTTCTACTGATCTGTGAGGCTAGGTATTTTAAGAGAAAAGTTCTCTTCCTTTTTCTCTCAAGAATATTTGTAATTGCCCTTAAAACTTCTCAATGTGCTAAATCTCCAGGCTTTTGGAGAAGCTCTTCAGGTTACTGCATACGTAGCTCTCCACATTATCACAAACTTCTCTCCAGACCAGTTTCTCTGTTACCACCAGGCTTCAGTTGTGTTCAGTGAAGATTTGTCCATGAGGGTTAGATGTGGTTGTATGGCAGTGTTCCAGATCCAGGATACTAGTTGAATGGAAGGACCTTGAATGTAGACTAGGTGAGGATATGTGCAGAAGAAAAGACTGGCTGGTGGAGGAGAAATGGAATGGAGAGCAGGCTTTCTGTATTGGAGACTGCACAGGAGAAAGAGGCAGAGGATGCAATAGCAAGAGAATCTATCAATCCAAAGAAAAGAAAAAGGGTGGACATAGCTGGGGACACAGAGGAAATATAAGGGTCATTCACAGTGAGAGAAACCAGGAAGACCTGCAGCAGAAGAATCAGCAGATAAGGCCAGCACTCTGCCAGGAGTTCCAAAGGCTTGCTCTGTTTTCTAAGGGAGTTGGAGCAGTATAAATTTCTCAGTCCATGCATATCTCGGAGGAGGCTACAGGCACAGTATAGAAAAGCATCCATAGCATAGAGCCTTTTATACAACAGAAACACTCCAGAACTTCCCCGTCCTCCTATCTTGCTCTGTACTTGCTAGAATGACTGTCCTTCCCCTTCACCTGAGCTTTAACCCTTCACCATTCAACCACAAATCGAGTGGTTGACCTTCATGCCAGGAGAAATGTTACTGCCACAGTCCCACCAGAAAAGGTCAAAAAGACCTGTGCCATGCTAAGGAAAGTGCTCAGAGCAGTAAGTGAAGCTCAGGTGAATTACAGTGGGACTTCTCCTGTGCACAGAGGTGGTAAGAGTTACAGGGCTGATCTTATTGGGAAGGTTTTCAGTAAGCCTAACCACTGAGAGGCATTCCCAAAAGAAGAGTCATTCTCCAAGGAGATACATGTCCTCTATGCCCAAAAGAATAATTTCTGACATTGAGGTAGCACTATTAAGATCTTAGTCCAGGAAACAGAGTGTAAGTTTGGGAGAGGCTTGTACAATATTTGCCCCTACATTTATTTGTTTAAGACATAGATCAGTGGGTAAAAGAGTATATAGCAATAGATGGATACAGGAGTAAAACAAAGGTAAAGAAAATGAGAGTACAAATGTTGGCTGGAATAGCAGTGAAACTATTGATACTCTTTGGGGAACACTTGTATGCAGTTTAGCTAGAAAAATGGGCAAGATTAGATTGAAGAAGTTAAGGAGCATTGGCATTAGTTCAAGGAACATGAAACCCAGCAAAATACCTTTGTTATTAACTAGTTAATATAGGAACATGTTAGAGTAACAGTCATGATTGTATCATAGATATTGAAGAATATATTTTAGGAAAGACAGAAACAAAGATCAAGTTAGCTGGGATTATGCACATTAAGGGTGTAATGGACACATAAGTAGTAGCAAAGCTGAAAGAGAAGTGACTTGGGTTAAAATCACTTGGAGAGGAACTGGGAAAATGTTACTTCTGGGTGTCTGCTCTAGCCCATGGGATCATAAAGCACTTCCAGATGTGAGAGAGAAATATAACCAGGAATTGAGTCAGTTTAGAAGGCGGTATTTTCTGAAATTTAGATTGTAAAATAAGTGCTATTAATAAAAGTAGGGTCTGGTTATTCTTGAACGTGATAGCTGAAAGACTTCATCACCAAATAATCACTGAGCCTCATCAAAAGTGCTGCTATTGTAGCCTTGATTTCAGTTAGCAGAGAGAATTTTACGGGAAAGCTTTATGTGGGACCTAACAATAGATTGATCATGAGGTGGATAGCAACATGGTAAATAACAGGCAATTTGATTTTGTCAGGAACAAATTGTATAAAGCCAACCTGATTTCCTACTCTGACAGGTAACAAGCCTTGTAGATAACGACAAAGCACCTTGACTTGTTAGGTTTTGACATAGCCTCATGTGAGACTTCCATTAGCAGTCTGGAGCAATGCAGCCTGGATAAAATTACTATGACATGAATTCAAAACTGTTTGGAAAACTGTACTTGTGAAACAGTTACCAGTGATTCACTGGGTGACTAGAAGGATGCATGAAATTGGGTACCATGGTCACTGATGACTTAGGATATGGAATAGTGCATGTCCTTAATAACTGATAGAATACGCTCTTGAAAAACATGTACATGGTACTGGGGACAGGGTTCAAATTTGAAATTATTTAGATGGATTGGGGAAATAATCTTCAAAGAATTGGATCTGAATCAATGACAATGAGTAGAAGGTGCTGAGAAGCAATCAATAATACCAGCACAAAATAGGAGCAGCTGGGTATAGTTCTGCTGAGAAGGATATAGAGGGACACAGATGATCACAAACTACCTGCGAGTCAATAGCTGTAAATCACCTGTTGCAAAGAAAACAAACATCATGCTGGGATGTAGGAATAGAGTGTCATGTGTAAGATAATGTGAAGTAATCCTTTTTCAGTTTAGCCTTGACTGCACCAAGCTTTGGATGCTACATATTAGGAAAGATGCGGGTTTCCTGGATTTAGTCCAGAAAGCAACACCAGAAATGCTAAGAGATATAGAAACCACAACTAGTGAGGAAAGACTGAATGAGCTGGGAGCTGCTTAGCCTGGTAAGAGAAGACTGAAAGGGTTTATGAGGAAGGAGGAAGCTGCCATGAAGACAGTAACCTTTTCTTTACATCCATGGTAGAGAGGACAAGCAATAATGGCCTTAAATTGCAGGAAAAGAGATTCAGATGAGACATTGGGGAACACTTTTTGAGGGCAGGGAGAGTAATACAAGGAACAGATTGCTTGGGGAGGTTATGGAGTCTCTGCCAGTGGAGGTTTAAATGAGCAGGTTAAACACATTCCTGTCAGGAGTGATGGAGATCTGGACAGCTGATCATCCCTTGGGGCAGAGACAGACTATGTGAGCTCTCAAGGTCCCTTCAAGTCCTACAGCTATACAGTTCATTTCAAACTGAGTGGTTGGATAAATAAGAATAAATCATAACTGAGAGTTTCTCTTTATTTCCAAGGGGCAAACTTAGTGCAAGTGAAGAGATCAGTAGATCAGCTTGACTTGGGAACCAAGTCTTTAAAGGAGGAGGAGTAGGGAATATATTTAAGTAGGTAGTACGTAATTCTTTGGAATTTGCACCCCAGGAAAAGGGAACAAGCGTGGAGGAGACCAACTTCTTTTAAAAGTTTAACTTGAAAACATCTCAGCCACAAGCAGAGAGCCTAGAAGGAACAGAGGAGAGCAGGAGCATTGTCTCAGTATTAACAAGCTTCTGAAAGCTGCCATCCCTAAATATGAAGATCAAAGAAGTCATTTATGGTGGCAGTGCAAAGCAGATGTGAGGTGAGCGAAGACAAGTTGAGCAAAGGAGTTGTGAGAGTTTTCAAGGACAAACAGAAGTCTTCCTCTCTCCCTCTACCACCCAGTACCCTTGCAACCACTGTCATCTCACAATGCAGATCTACCCTGGTTTCCGCACAACTCCAAGGGAGCTACAGAAGTGCCCTGTTTCTATTGTGAACCCAAAGCAGCTGCCCAACTGTGGCCCCTAAGCTGCTGCTTCTGATGACATGTGTGAAAGGGGGACTCGTGCCTTTGGGAGAGGAAGCAAAGAATCAGGACTGGAGGGGGATGTCAGAGAAAGGTCTTACTTCTCTGACTGCCATTCCAGAGGGTAGGAACAGCACTTCCTGTTGCTCAGAGGGCATATTCCTGCAGCAGTAGCAGTCACCCTGGCTCTGCCCGTGTTGGCAACTGCAGCAAGGCTAACTTCGCAGCGTTTGGCATAGGCCAAGAAAGCTATAGGTCTGTGGCCCTCTTATTACCCCCCAGCAGTCTGCTGCACTTGATAACTGTGTAGTCCACCTGCACATCAAGGCAGCCTTGGAAAAGGGATTAAGCGACAAAGAAAGGTATGTCTTGGGAGGTCAGAAAGTGCAGGGATAGAGTGAGAATTGCCAGAAGTCAAACTGAGTTAGTCTCTGTGAAGGAAATGAAACGACAGAAGGATCCTTAACACTATAAACGAAAAAAGGAAGTGGAGCCTCTGTATGTAGTGAGAGAAATTTGCACAGCTTTAAGCTAGAGGGATACTTTGCCCCTAGGAACAGAAATACAGAGTGTGGAGGCAAAGTCAGGTGGACTAATGGGAATAAGTGTACTGAAAGTGCAATGATTGCATGCAAGATGGAAGCAATTCAGAGACCTTACTGTGCTCAAACCAGGGAGGTCAGGAAATCACCCTCTCCAGCATGCTAAAGGAAGGGGCCCATGAAATCACAGGTCTGGTAGATGTGATTTTTAATAAATCTATCCAATACTGGGGGTTTTTCTGCCTGAATTATAGCAAATGTGGTACCCGCATTTAGGAAAGAGAGGAAGAGCAATCTAGGCAGTTGTGGGCTTGTTATTTTGGCCTCAAGGGCATAGATGGATTCAGAGCAAATTATGTTGGAAAGAAAAATTGAAGACATGGAATAGAAAATGGGATATAGTGCAATATGCCATTATCAAAAAGAGATTGTGCCAGACTAACTCAATATCTGTCTTTGATAAGGTAACTGATGTTCTAGACACGGGAAAAGCAGTAGATCTTCTCTATCTGTACTTCATTAAAATTTGGTTTGTTGCCACCTGGGAAATTAATAGTTAAATGAGAGAAGATGAAGATTAGTACAAGAATTGTGAGCTGAGTAAGGAACTGGTGAAAGAGAGGAAGGAGGCAGCTGTGCTGGAAGTAGGTGGCTAGATAAGTTCTTAAGACTTAGTCTTAATCAATGTTTTCAATGATAACTTTTGGCCTAAAACTAAGTGTAACGTAACAGGAAACATCAGCTATGCCTAGAATCACCAGAATATCACACAAGGTTTTGTGGAGACTGGGCTAATGTGACAGCACGAAAATGCAAGGGCACAGATTTGGGCACTGAGTGAGAGTTTCACCTGCAGACTGAAAGCTTATCAGTTTGAAACAAGAAAACAGAAGACAGATTTGTTTGTAGCAGTCACTCACAGTACAGTCATGAGCTCGCAACTTGAAATGGCCATGCAAGAGGTAAATGAGATCTTAGGATGTTGTGCCAGGGGGAGGGCACAGGGGAGTACCACGGTGGTTGTACAAAGGAGGTGTAGTTATCACCTGCAACAGTCAGTGTCATTCTTGTCAACCATCTTCTAGAGAGATGAATTAAAACTGGAGCAAATGCCAACATGGAAAAACCTGCATGATCAGGGGAATGACAAGCCTGTCATGTCAGAGGAAATGAGCCTGCACTGTTCTGTTTAGTCAAAGGGAGACTGGGAGGGGGGACATAATTATTCTCTGTAAACACATAATTGGGTCAAACATGAGGGAGGGAGAAAAGCTACTTTAATTGAAGCTCGCTGTTCTCACAAAAGTGTTCAGCTAAGCTTACATTGGGAATTAGATGGATTCTGTCCATCAGAGGAGAGTAGTCAGAGAACAGCTTTTCAAGCGTTACAGTAGGGGCAGACAGTGTAAGGTGCTATGAGAACATAGGGTTGAGGGGTGAGAACATATGGCATGGTGAAACCAAGAGGCAGAGCTCAGTGACCCAGGAGGTCACTTTCTGCTGTCATACCCTCTATAGGCTGGTGAGCAATCTCAGGGCAGTTGTAATTGATGTCTGGATCCCAAGGAGCTGTAACACTGCCAGTAATTTCTAGCAGCATATATAAAGGTGTATCCATGTCTCCTCAGGCTGTAGCCCTCTCCCCTTGCCTGCGTGTACAGTATGGATTTGTAGGGACCCTGGGGTGGATGGTGGTTTGAAACAGTGTTAGGGTGAGCACAACAAGTAGACACCACAGAAAAACTCAGAGACCCACCTTATCATACTAAGAGGCTTTTCCCTTACTCCTGGGAAAGCGTCCTCTCCCTTGCTCCTGGGATCTGTGGTCATTAACAAGTAGCCATGACCCCCCTTCCTCATCCCAGCCATGAAAGGCATTGCTTCCTAATGGGAGTGGAGGTCAAGGTGAAGTTGCAGCCCTCCTAGCAGGTCCAGTAAATTCTCCTAAAATCTGTGCTGGTTCCTTGAGATGCTGTGCTTGACACATTGCACACCCATGATGATACAACAGGCTGCATAGGGACCGGGGTGGCGTAAGCAAGCCGGATTTCTACAGGGGACCAAGAACAGAGATTCATACTTCCTTCTCTCCTGAAATCAGGCTCTGTGTGTGTGTGAACCAGTTATGGTGATAACAGAGCTGTTGATGGAAAGAGATCCACCACCCCTTGTGGGGATAATAGGGAAAATATCCACCCCATTGCCTTGTGCACCCAGGGGGAAATCCCGCCTCGGAAAACCTGCCACTACCAATAGTGACTGATGGCTCTCCTGTATCGGTTGGTGGCTCTTTGCTGCAACTAGTGTAAACATCACAGGTGCCATCAACATCACAGTCGCTCCTCTATCCTTCCTCCCCCAGGGATTTGCTCCTGTCATCCCCTTGTTCTAAGCTGGTGAAGAGAGTATCACAGCCGCTCTTAGTCGAAAGAGGAGGGGGTGGAGGCCCATCTGGGCCCTTGGTTTGATTTCATATTTATGAAACAGCTTAAATGTCAGCTTGAGTGAAGAACGACACCTTACCAAGCTTCTCATATTAATGCCCGTGGCTGCCACTGGTTTCTTTAGGAAGGCAGCTTGTGGTTTTTCCTCTCGCTCTCCCCCAAAGGCTGCAGGGGAAGATGAATTGGACTGATAGATGAGACTGCAACTGCCGATAAACTGCTTTGCTGACAGGAGAGGGAGATGGGGAGGGGGTGACCTGTACTGAGGAAAGAGGGAGGGAATAAGAAAGGGAGAGAGAAAGTGAGGAAAGAGAGATAGGGGAGGGTGGCCTATATTGCAGAGAAGTGGGAGAGTGGTCTGAACTGAAGGCAGAGAGAGATGGGGAGGGAGGATGGCTGGCTGTGAGGATGAAAATAAGAGATAAACTGGCACATGCTAAGGCGAGGGAGATGTGATGGGGAAAAATACAAGTTACATCAAAAAAGATTGCGGGAGCATTAATTATACATGACAATGTATATATGCAAAAAGGAATAAAGAAAAATACACCCACCATCATCAGAGGAACCTCCTCTTGGGTCTGCTCTAAGTGCTGTGCTGGGTTGCTGGAGGCTGTAGACCATTGGAGAGCCTTCTTTTGCAGGAGCATTTGCATGACACACTGCTGAATCCTGAAGAGATGCCCAAGGCAGAGCTGAGCCAGGCAGTTCTGTATCAAACAGCTTAAATGTCAGCTTGAGTGACGACAAGCCACCTGGGTACCACGCTGCAAGCACAGTTAGCTAGCCAGGGCCAGCCTCCCAGAAGTGCCTCTCTCATACACATACCTGAGATTGCTTGTATGACTTGCACTTTCATGGTGCAGGTGTGATGGAGATGGTTTGTCCTCTTCTCCATCTGCCTGAAGCAGCTGGAACAGAAGATGTCCCCACCAGGACCAGGTTAGGAGGTTTCTGGCTGAAGCAGGCTGGACAAGCAGGTTATATGGAGCATGTTGGAGGCTGAGCCTTTCCAGAAAGTCAAGCAGAGAGCTAGAAAAGAGCTTTGAGGTCCTTGGAAAAAGATTACCTGTTATTCTTCTGGGAGGAGTATATACAGGTTTCTTTTAATGATGAACCCAGAACCTGCTGAGTTGAGCCTCAACACTGGGGATACTGGAGCAGAGTAAGAGTGGGAAAGCAGAGAAGGGCGAACACCCTGACTCTTGCAGAGATGTGAGGGGCTAGGAAGTTGAAAGAGATTATTTTTGGCCCTTCTGTACTAGTTCTTGAGGGACATCATTTGCCCTAGACAAGGACAAGGAAAAGTGAGGGCTCCCTGTGAGTATGCTGGGGTAAGGACAGACTCTACTGCATTTGTATTCCAGGGGAGAGACAAACCTCCCTTTTTCACCTAGAGTCACTGATGGCAGCCTCCAAAGTCACCTGTGGAGTCTGGAGCTCTCATCACTAACATCTGCTCCCTTTTCTCTTGTTGAAGGCTTTTGCTTAGTTTGTTGGTTGTTTTTAGCTTTAACCGAGAGATGTCTCTGAAGTCTTATTCTGTCTGGGTTCACGATGCTCAGTACCTCTATCAGCTGTTACAGTGTTTTGAGCATTATTCTTGGCAATAGCATATCACTCATATTTCAGCATCTCAGTCAGTTCTTGTCACTTTTTTCTCCCTGATTGAGATAGTAAAAAAGTCTGCTTCCATTTCATCTTTATCCCCCATGGTCAGCTCTGTTTACAGACTCACTTCTTGCTTTTTTTTTCCCTTGGAAAAGCTTATTTTTCTTGTGGTCTAAAGCCCTTGTGCTGCTGGGGATCCGAGTCCCTCTGTGCTGACTCTTTTGTGACATTTTCTCGGCTCCGTTTCATTTCCCTGTTTAATCATTCTCCTTCTTGCCATGGGTCGTGCTAGGTTGGTTCTTGACATCACATTTATATACCATCTGCTGACTAATAACGTGCAAGGGCTTGGTTTCCACTAATAACAAGCCAGTCTAGTTTAAGACTATTTAGAGATACTGAACCTTGCTTCCCAGACACGGGCATTCAAGCTGGAGCTGAATGTTTCTCTTGTTAACCCCATTCTTGCCACCCAGGCTCTACAGCACCCACTTTTTAACAGCATAAAGGACTTCTTTTCCCCATATCTTAGGTTATTTGTTCTGCTGCTAAGCTTAACTAGATCTGTTTATTCCCTCCCTGCTTGAAAGGTCTTATCCAAGTCCAGGAGAAGTTCTCATAGGTTTATGGGGCTCAGTCCAGCCCAGGAAAGCCTGCCTTGGAAGGGGATTGCCCTTCTCTCTATTGAGTGGTCCTGTCAGGGGCTGCACCAGCAATTTGGCAGTGTGGACAGCTGAGTTCCAGTTACAGTCAGCACTCCTTGTGCCTGGTCAAGTCACTAGCCAGAAAGAAGAGGATCCATTTGCTTCACAGCAACCCAAACACTGGGGTTTAATACCAGTTTACACCTCAGTCCTGGCACCAAAACATTATAGCTGCTCAGCATTAGGATTTCAAATCCATCCTAGACAAGGATGGGTAAGCGGTTTCCAGGAGCTATGTCTTGCCTCCTTGTCTGTCCTGCTGTACCAGTGACCTCAGCAGCTTTCTTGGGAAAGCAGTCAGTTGAGATGATGTAAGTTAAACAGAGGAGTTGGAAAAGGAGCCTCAAACTGAAGCAGAGAATAACATCTAATTTTATTTCCTCAGAAAAGCCTGCCATGCAACTGCAGGGAATACTGAGATCCTCTACTTGGAGATAGCACCATGTTGGCTACTAGCAGGTTGCAGGATGCTGGAAGCACTCACTATGCAAAGGGTGGTGTAATCCCGTGACACTGGGTAACAGGCAGCAAGGCTGCATGTGGTCAAGGTCCAAATGTAGCTTTGAGGCACCAGCCTTCTCCCATGGATGGTGGCCAGGGGGTGGCAGGAGGCTTTGGCTCAAGTTCTCCTTCCTCTCTTAGCCGCCTCCTCCTCCATATCCCTGCTGCAGATCTGCAATTACTCACTGTTCCCTCAAAGCATGTGCTCGGCTCCCCATGGGACCAGGGAATAAGAGGAGCTGAGTGCTGGAAGGAAGAGAAGAGCCAGGGCTGGAGCCACGGAGCAAGCTAGGAGCTAATTCCCGGGATGAGCGCTCCTGGGCCCCCTGCTATCCCAGCAAATCCTCACTAGTAGCATCCCTATGAGCAGCCAGGGAAGCAGGCAGGCTCCTGCTGTCTCCAGGTGGAGCTTTTACTCTAGTTCCCGCAAGGCACTGGCTGAGCTCAGGGAAGGGCACAGCAAAGCACAATGTGAAATTAGCTCTGCGCTTAAGCACACATGAGCCCTAAATAAACCCCAGCCTAATGCTCAATCCCCATCGCTCAAATCCTAATTAAACATCTACCAGTAATTCTTCTGTTAACCCTCCCCAGCCAGGGCTGAGTCAGGATCTTCTGAACTGGGCCTTTGGGCTCTTTACACTTCTGCTCTGGATCCCCCACCTACAGTATTTAATTAAAGTGACCCAGTTTATGGCTGGGAAGGCAACAAAGAGTAACCCTCTGCTGCTTCCCACATCGGGCCTTCTAATAACATTTGACAGCACTGGCGATATTGCTCTGCACTTCGGGGAGAGCCTCTGGAAGAGGACCTTTTCCCTTCACCTTTTGCATATTCCTCTTGCTTTAAAAAAGGAATAAGGGGCTCTATGGCTTCTTAGACTAAGGGAAAGCTGGTGCTGGCATGGGAACTCATGAGGAAGAATAAGCCAGTGCCTGCTGTCTGAAATTGGTTTACAGGTGGGGAGGCCCCCAGGGTATCAGCTGCCTCCTGTTTCCCCTGGGTAAGCAAAGGAACACAGGTGCCCTCTGATGAGAAACAGGTCAGATATTTTTGCCACAATAGCCTTCTGTCAGAAATGAGCTTTCATGTGATGCCTTGAAATTAGGATGTCATCACTGATGTTTTTATTTTGTTGTTTGGGGAAGGGAAATAGATAAAAGTTCAAATGAAAGAGAACAAAGATGGAAGAAAGAGGTTGGAAAATGGTTAAGCAGTACACAATTGTTTTCTTTTTCTAAAATAACTCAGTCATTGAGAAATAAACCTGAGGAAAGATAAAGGCTCAAAATGAAATGTAGTTATAATTTCATTATAACTAGTGCTCCTCTTGACCCAGAATGCTAGATCTGCTTTTTTCTGCTCTACTTTAAACCAAATTAACCAGGTTATGTTTTTAGCCAACTCCAGGTAACCTGTTTTTGTTGAAACTTCCTTTGTGGTGTTCATTCCTCCTTCTTTTTCTGCAGCACATGTCTCTGGAACTGTTTGTTTTAGAAAGCCATTCCCCTACCATAGAGAACAGACCATGTTTAAAAATGTGTTTGTTAGGACATTTGCACCAGCTAAAGGTGACATATAAATTAATCAGGACGTTATACTAAAGCCTGGACTGGATTAGCCCTTTGTAAGCACAGGGAAGAGAAGAATGCAGTCAGGTTGAGAAAGCAGCAAAGAAACAGCCTGTTACTGTGAGACCTATAGAAAGGGCCTGGTGATGCTAGGTCTCTGCTGGAGAGATTCAGCAGTCTTTTGGGATCTCTCTCAGCCCTGGCTATAGGTCCAGCCAGGATCCAGCTTTGCAAGCCCCTCTGCATGTTTCCTATGTTGCATCTCCTCTTGCAGCCTCTGCACTGCGTCCTTGCACACAGGGATGGGGCTGCAGAGGTGTATAATTTCATGTGACTTGCTCTAGTATTAATATCTTCATGTGCAGCAGTCATTGCAGTGAGAATAAACTGTTATTTTTTTATTTTAAATGGTTAATATTCATCAAATGTTTATGAAAATACTTAACCCATAATGATGACAAACACAGTGCCTAATAAAGATGGAAGTGAAGATCCTCTTTGTGAATATGTAATCAGAAGGGTAAAGAAAATTACATTAAGAAGACTTCATTATGCCATTAAATGTGTGAAATGACTTTTTCTTCTCCATTTTAATTTTAGCATATTTCTTTTTTTTCTTTTTAAATATCTCTGACACTTTCATGAGATGAGTACATAAAGAGGCATTGGCTGCTGTAACAAGAAGAACTGACTGGCAGCATCCATCATTCTCATCCAGATTTTCCTTTCTTTCATCATTAAGAAAAATCAACACCATTTCTACCCATTATTGTTATTTTTTTTCCTTTATTTTCCTTAGGGAGAGAGAGATCCTTATTACTGCTCCAAATGTAACACGTTGTTTCAAAACCCTCTGTAGAGCTGTAGGCCCAAAGAAGTTCCCCCCAAAGCAGGGGCTTACTGGTGTGCAAGTACATGTGCACCTGATTTTATCTGACACCCTGAGGCTTGTAACTGGCACCTCTGGAACTAATAGGATGAATTTCTGCTCTTTGAAATAAGAAAGTAAGGGCCTTTGATAAACTCTCTTAGGGCTGGGTACCGATACAGGCAGCCAAAACCAGGTCAGACTGGAGGTGGTATGTGTTTCATCACGTACAAACCTGCCCAAAACTTCACAGTATGAGACCAGTCTGAGATGATGTGAAAGCTCCCACCTTGCTCATGCCCATCTTGCTGAATTGCACTGTGATGGTAAATCTTTACAGCTTGAAGAAAGAGAAATGGTTACCTAGGTAGGGGCTGTGGCAAACCTTTCTGGGGAGAGAAAGATGCCACTGAACACAACCCTGGTGACAAAAAAAGGGTTCATGAGAAAGCACAAAGTTAGGTGCATCCAAAAAGTCTGGAAGCCCCCCAAGCTTGCAATGCCTATGTGGTCCAACAATGCCCATGGCAGGGGGTTGGAACTACATGATCTTTAAGGTCCCTTTGAACCCAAACCATTCTATGGTTCTATGCCCTGCCTTGCTGATCTGCTGGGAGAAGATGCTGTGCTTCCCAGGGGAGGCTTAGGAAGCAATCATTTATGGCTTTCTTTAAAGAAACAAGGAAAATTAAAAGGAAGTATTTTACTTGCATGTTAATTGCAGTGTTAATTTAAACAATTAATGTTCAGTTTTGGCAAGAAACTCTAGCAACTCTGTATTTAACACACTCCTTTATTGCAACAGTGCTTCAAAATAAAACATGTTCTCTTCTATTTAGGCTCTTCTGTTGTACTCATCTCCATGGCAGCCAAGTATCATACACCTCTGCTGCATCACCCAAGGCACGTCCCATATTTAGAGGTCTATGGAGTACGCATGTCTGCTCTTACCAGGACTTCTCTGAGGTGAGTCAAGTGCAGAAACTCTTTGGATAAACAGCTTATGAAGAAGGCTTCAAGAGTTATGATGGGGAGGAGGGTCCATGAACCAAACCTGTAATGAAGAGACTTCCCAATCAAAATGTGATCAAAGAGGCTGCTGCCTTCTCTCAGCCTACTCCTTTCCATCTGAAACAGCTGACAAATGATTATGTTGTGTTTGCAATTACAGTTCTCTGAAAGTGATAAATTATTGCGATTATTCCTAAATACAGAACTTCTACGTGTATAATTAATACATAGAAGAGAATATCTGATAAGTAGTAGGCCACATTCCAGTTCCATTTACACCATAATAGATGTGGAGTAGTTCCAGCTGTCCCTGTTCATGGAAAGCTGCTGTTAAATTGGGCTTGCACACTTGGAATACCTTGCAGAAGCCTTCCCTGATAAAGCAGCAGAGAATACGGTACAGCTCATATGTTTTAGTCCCCCCACTTAAAAATCTCCGTTCTAAGGTCTCTCTTTCCCAGTAATCTGCTGACAACCTCCTGCAGCAAGAGGAGGTGACTTGTCTCTCATGTATTGCAGCAACAGTAAGTCTTAACCTAACAGCTTCAGGCTCTGAGTGCAGTCTAGCCCTAAAATTACCTTATTGCAGGTGAAAAACATGGGTACAGAGCATGTCCCAAATCACCTGTTCATTGTGCCAAAGGCCAAGATGCATTGCCTCTGTCACAAGAGCCTGCCTTTGCTCCTGTTGTCTGTCGGTGTTGAGGAAAAGTCAGTCCTACATTTCTTGCAGCTGAGAGCTTCTCTAGAGCACTGTGCTCAGAGCTCAAAGCCCGTGATGTAAAGCTGGCACTAACAACAAAAAATACTCTAAACACAGAGCCAGCATAAGAATAGGAAAAGGAAATTGTACAGTAATATAGTCTCCTGACACGGCTACCCATTAATGCCAGCTTTAAAGGTTAATGCAATTTAACTCGCTCTCGGCTATTACTCTGAAATAACATACCAAAGCCTCCTCTATAAGCAGATAACAGATAAGGATGCTTTATGATAAACACCCACAATAAAAGTGCAGAACTTTACAGTGTTATACTTGCAGGAGTGGCAGATTCGCCTTTAGTTGTGCATGTGCGTGTGTATGGAGGAAAGCAGAGAGAGGAGAGGAGGGAGCTGGAGTAAGAATTCTTGGCTCTTAGACTATCAGATAGCTTGATAAATCCGTCTCGTGTGTGTTGCTTCTTGCCAATACAATGGAAATGAATTGACATATCGCATGTCTACTGCAAGTTGAGTTTCCTTCTGCACAAGCAGAAACAATGGTGTAGGTCTACAGACAACCTAGGAGAAAATGTTAGGGGTTTTGTTTATTTATTTGTCTTCCGACAAGGCAAACCTCATCAACTTTATTGTAGAAGAGCAAAGTGAAGAGCTGTCTCCCCACCCCCCTCCATCTTCTGCTTTAAAATTCAGTGTTGAAGCCTTTCTTCAAAATAATAACCAATAAAAGGCTAAGAGAAGTGTGAGGCAACTTAGTGCAAGGCTTGCTTTGTCTCCTTGTGGAATACGCACAAGATACATAAGCATCCACTGCCTGGGGATTGTTGTTACTTCTCATTAATATTCTTAAAGCACTTTGAGATCTTCCATTATATTCTTTCACAGGTTAAAGGACAATATTTGCATGTCTATGGGACAGTGAAATATTTTTATTAAGAAATATTAGCCTTAAAAGTTTACGGCTCAAGAAAGACACTGTGGGTTTTGTATGTCAAACACGTGTATGTGTTTGACGCACACAGAACACGCACAAGCACACACAAGCATGTAAGGAGTGTTCATTCTTCAATTCCTAAGCAAAAAACACTGCACTCTGGAGAGACAATCTACTAGCAATGCTGCAAAGAGCCAGTTCAGGACTCAATGGACAGATCCATGCACCTTGTTTCCTTTGCACTCAGTTTCCCCCTGTCCTCAGCATGGCATTGTCAGCCCTGTTTTTGCCACAACGCTGACATTAGCAAGCAGTGCCAGACTCACCATGAAGCTGAGAGCTCGTGCAAAGCCAGCTCACTGTGATTTTGTACAGATGTGCCTTGCCTCAGCTTTCTGACTTCCCATTATTCCTTTGAATTACCTTCTCTACAAAGCTGATTATGTCTTTATGTTTGCAGGGCAGCTGGGTGGTTTTTTTCTTCCTCCCTCCAGAATTCTCTGTTGTTCCTCAGGATGCTTTCATTTCTCTGTTCAGCATCTCCCTTTTCTGCTTCACATTTTCTTTGCCTTTTTGCTGGAATATGACATTGCCTTGAAAAGGATTAATGCAATTCTGGGATGTATCAGGTAAGGGTATTTTCAGAAAGGGAAGTACTTTAGTAGTACGCTGCTATGAAGGACTGAAGAGGCCTCACTTAAAATACTGTAGTCAATTTGGGTCACTTCTGGTCAAAAAAGAAGAAGCTATGTACAGTAAAAAGTTGCGAGAATGATTAGGGGAAGTGGCAGGCCTTTAAAAAGTGTGTGTGGGAGGCTCAGTTAGGCTATCAAAATAAAGATGAGATGGAGTGCAATTTTGCTTCATAAATACACTCTTTGTAAATACCAGGATGGAGAATTGTTTCCGCTGAAGAAAAGTGGTGCTAAAAGATCAGATGAGTATAAATTAGCTTGGAAATCAGGAGAAGGTTTCTAAACTTCAAAGAAATGAAGTTTTGGCCTTCCATGCAGGGTAACAAGGGCAAGGAACTTAAATAATTAAAAAGTAGAGCTTGCTGAGTTCATAGAAGGAATTACATTGCATTTATATTTTAATTAATTAACTTCATGCTTCAGAGCTCCCACTGACCACTATTGGGGTAAAGAAGGAAGTCCCTTCATTTCCTAATTCTTCATTCTCTTGGATGTGTAAGTAAGGGTGGGAGGAATGAGGAGTGGGGAGAGGGCAAATTGATCTTCCTTTGAAGCATTAAATTGCCCAAACAAGAAATTGGCCAAGGCTAAAGACAGGATAGTAGCTGGGTTATGCCAGTGATCCTAGTGGTGCTGCCTGACTGATGTGTCTTGAATTAAAAGCATTGATTGAGAGTGGGATCAGGAAAGAATTTTCTCCTGGACTGAAGAGTAAGGAGTGTTGGAGATTGCTCATGTGGTTTTCCTCTATAGATATGTGGAACGTAATCTGCTCTCAATAAATATCTGAGAGTGCCCATCTATATGCAATTGCATGAGTCTAAGATCTTCCCAAGGCCCTTCATCTATCCCATTGACTTGGTTGGACACGTTATAGTCACTGCAGCATTTTCTCTTTTGCATCAAGTGTTGTAAGGTTGCAGTGTTTTCTGACTTAGAATTGGGATGGGAATTGAAGCAGAGGTTATGGATGTTTTTCACCTTAATGCCTATTCCGTTGTTGCCTGTAGTATTTGGAGGCTGGTACTGATAACCTATATGGCTGCCTTTTGTTCTATGTCTGTTCAGTGAATATTTTCTCTCCTCTATATTTTTGACTCTATCTTTGAATTATTTGGGTTATTTCCCTCTGCTTTTATTCTTTCTTTTTTTTCTGCTTTGTGACCTCTTCTGATTCCTTCACCTGTTCTCTACAGGTTAATCTTGTCTTGTCCTACTGTTCCTACTTCCCTCTTTCTGCCTACCAGCACCTTTGTCTAAAGTTGTCTCAGCTGCAGCAAAAACATAGCTCCTGGAACTTGATAGAAAGAAAAAAAGACATAACTTTCATTTCCCTTTTTCCCCATCCCTATGGAATAAGCTTTTAATGTGTGCTCACTGAGTGGAGGCATGCCACACCACTGCCACGTCACTCCTTTGACCTTCACATCTGTCTCGGCAGTTCTGAAATGGGGAAACAAGAAGTAATCTGTGTGTGTGTGTCCTGGTTAATGACAAGCATCAGATAGAGAAGACTCTAGATCTCCTGCTTGATGTTCTTATGCCAAGAAGTTCTGCTGAGCAACAACAGGCTGGTATTGTATTTATTCATCCCACATGCCTGCCAACATGGTGGAGCTGTGGGCTTAGATATACTAGGCTTCTGCAGATGCCCGTGAACTCTGCTTTTCCATGCTAGCCTTTTAGTTCATGGAATAAATCCTTCTGTAGTGCCTTTTCTGGAAGCAGAAGTATTCGAAGGACCTGCTGGCTATCTTGGCATCGCATTGCAAAGACCTTATCTGTAGAACCAGTTCTGAATTATTCCACAAAAATCTTTCTATTATATTCCATGGGAAGTTCTGAGTTTGTAGACACCAGATGTTTTTCTTGTCATAAATAGGGTTCAACAAAAGTTCTTTTTAGAAAATATTCTCAGAAAGAGCTGAGAAAGAAAGAGATCTAGTGCAGAATGTCTATTAACCAAGTGCTTAAATATGAGAGAGAGACAACTTCAGGTCCCCATTTCTTCCTGATTCAGTCCAAGGACTCAAACCCTATGTCAATTGCATCTCACATAACTTCTCCAAAGACAGTGCTATCTGTGAGTAGCTAAACATTTATTCAGAATGACAAAACACATCATATAGCAAGAAACTAAGGTTGTCATCTAACCACAGTCATCTACTTTAACCACAGGTCTGTATATGTTACATCAGAAACAGGACTGAGGAAAGAATGAGTGGAACACATACTATTTCAAAAAAAAGGCAAAGGAAAAAAGACCAAAAAAAGCACTTTTGCTCAGACAAAGCCAAGGCCTAGCAGCATAACAGCCAGGAAAAGGCCATGAAAATGCAGAGTAGCTTTCTGCTAGGAATCTAGGCTGCAAGAGAAGGTGAAAGTAGATGAGTAAGAGATGCTGAAACAAAGAGGAGCCTTTGTTCCTTGATGGATAATACTTCCTTTCACCATAGAAATCTGAATAAAAAAGGCAAGGGAAACGTACACTTAAG
>NW_009934921.1:294954-296383 GCF_000696875.1 Nestor notabilis
TGAAGTAAGTTGGATCCTATGTGTAAGTCTTTCCACTCCATCCCTTCTTTCTTTTCAAATAATAGTTTCAGCCTTGTGAGAGCCTGGCTGCTTCAGGAAAGCTGTTTCCAGAGGTTTTCTCTGACTTAAATAAAGCAACCAGAGAAGAAATGCCCTGAGAGATCCCACATTGCATGCAGCAGAAGCCCTGGGGCTACTCCGCTGAAACAGTTTGATTCAGCAGCTGAAAAACTGGAGGCAAATCTCACACCATCCTGCAGGGTGATGGTTCATAAGGGGATTTTTGAGCTGGCCCAACTTCACATCTGCAAATAAGCAACGAGTCAGTCGATGCTCCTGCATGGTCTGTGCCAACTCTGGCTATGGAGAACTGAGTGAGAAACATCCTCTGGCTCTTTGTACTGCTGAGAGGCAGCATATTCTCAGAGGGACTCCGAACCTAACAAGAGAGCTCAAAGTGATGTCTAGGGAAAAGATGAGTGCAGAGAGTGCACTGAGCTCTGTAGCCAACTAGAGAAGAGACAAAATCACATCATTTCTGTCCCTTCTCCGAAACATTTATGCCTTCGAATGTCAATGTGGCTGCTGAGCCTTCAGCTTGCACATCCCTTGGGCTACAGCAACCACCCCCCCAGAGACTTTTTAAAGAGTTGAGTGATTTCTTATGGCTGTTCTGAAGGAAATTGATTTAACTCCTTTGTGCCTGAAACTTAAACTGCCTTAATTGATGAAACAACAGAAAAAAACATCGGGCCAACAGAAAATTCTGACATTCTCTGTCTGTCCAATACCAAAAGAGCAAAAATAATGACAAGAAAATAAATGCCAGACATATAACTCATTCCACCATATTTCTGTCCCTTTGTCAGGTCTTTTTTCTTGTGTAGTGTCATGAATGGGAACAGAAAACACTCCGGAGGAGCTAGGGCACAGAGAATCACAGGAAGGTAGGCATAACTGGCAGATAAGGGTCAGGACAGACTGCCTTTTAGAGCTCCTCTTTTAATCTTTTTGAAAGCCCCTGGCTTGCTTTGAATTTACTCTTTGTGACAACTTCATATTTGTTCTGTGATGATTTCTCTGTCCTCTAAATCCTGTTGGTGACAGGACACCACGTATTGCATTTCCACTGCAAATCAGGAGCTTAATGCCCTGGTGAATGAACTTGGGAATTGTTCTCTTTATAAAACTTTTCTTCTCTTGCATGGCCTCAGGTGAATTCCATTTTTTATTGTTTTAAGTCCTAGAAATTGACTGCTTACAGACTTGTAGCTTCCAACCACCAAAGTCCCGTGTGGCTCTTCTTAATTGTCCATATAAATTGCTTTCTATTTTGGACATCATGAATATCTCAACAGCATCTGCTTCTCCCTTCTGGGCACCACCAACTGTGCATGAAATTCCCCCCAAAGAGGCCAGGTAAGAACTC
>NW_009934921.1:296414-300311 GCF_000696875.1 Nestor notabilis
CATTGTGACAAAATAAAGAAATAAAGGAAGTTACACAAAGGACGAGCTGACTTCCCAGCACACTAAGCAGGTAAAAATGCAATAGGGTCTGGTATTCAGCCAAGAGAAAGAAGATGCCAAACAGGAGTAACCCATCTGTTCGTAGCCACTTTCCAACCAGAATGAGGACCATCGTGCTCAACAGATTTCTTCACCAGGAGCTGTTTTGGTATACTGCTTAGCAGCAGCAACTCTATACAAGATATCACCAGGGAATAAAGGGCTCTATAGGCTGAAACTGTGAAAGGACTCCAAAGGATGGCTGGGGGACTTATTTCTTCTACAACTCTTTTTAGCACCTTTCATTCTGCAATCTCAAAGCACGTTTACAATTGACATTAACCAGTCTAGAGTCTGCTGCCTTGGGGGAGTTTGGTATCATTCACTTTGGTTTACTAATGAAGAAAATGAAGCAGAGAGAGGGAGATTGAGTGATAGCTTTGGTATCTCATGGCAAGTCACAGACAAAGCCAAGAATACTGTTAGTATGTCCTGACTTTCTAAACTAAGCACAAGACCACCTTTCCTAATGGTAAGTCTGCCAGAGAGTCTTGCATAGACAATGCTTCTTTTTTAAAGTAGTTGAAAATGGCCTTCTGAGCACACTTGCCACCATCAGGCACTCAGATGCACCATAGGATTAGGTCTGCACTGGAAAAAGCCAAATTTACCAGTGGTCTTACATGAACCAGAGATTTCTTCTCCAAGCAGGAGTAAAGACAAAGCAATTTGGATTAGCAAACACAGAGTGAAAAGCATGTCTGGTTCTTTCCTTCACCATAGACATCTCTTTGAGAAAGTGCCTCTCCCAAATCCCTTTCTGGAGATTGCTGGGTATCAGGAGGTGTCCTACTCCAATACTATCTCTCTCCCTGTCCTCTTCTGTCTGCCAGCTTGACCTTGTTTTAGGAGATATGGCAAAATCATTGTCCAGCTGATATGGCTGCAGGCATGAAAACGAGGTGGGGAAAACTGCCAGACACAATGCCAATCTTGTTATTATGAGTCAAAGCTCCATTTTCCGCTCGGTGTATAATTGTGCTTTGGACTAGACGGGTATAAATTGAAGATTGGCTACAGCATAAATGTTCATTAGCTTGAAAGTAAAACAAAGCTAAATTATCAGTCAGGGAGGGAATGTGTTTTCCTATGCGCTGTGTTGGCTGTGCCATCTCTGTGCTTTTGCATTATGCTGTTCTTACGTCTTGGTTTGGAAGGAAAGGGAAAAAATAGCTGTGACATGGAGGAAAGAGGTACTTGAAGTTGTTAGTTTTATTTTCATTGGACAGAGTGTTCTCTCCTTGCACTCTCCCTTGCTATCAGTTCAAGCTCTGAATATTAAAGGAATTGCTGAGCTGGGGACAGGTGGACCACAAATGCCAGAAGAGAGGAAATCAGGTAATTTGCTCAGAATAATGGAGAGAATTTGTGTTTGCTGTTTTCTGCTAAGAGCCTTTCAATGCCACTTTTTTCCAGTTTAGCTTGACTTTAGCTAAGGAGGTCATCTTAGGTTCCCTTGCTGCTCCTAGTTATGACATTGACAGGTTTTCTCTCTGTATTTCTGACCAGGTAGTTGTCTTCTTACAGTTACCTAACTTACTTTAACTCTCAATAAGCGGCACAGATACCCCCATTCTTTGCTCTTGATATCTTTCTGGTTTTCACATGGCACAAGGTGCAATGCTTCAAATCATGTTACATTTGCTGTTCAGCGTGCTGAGAACTTTCTTCCTGTTCCCTTTGCCCTCTCCAGAACCTGGTTTGGTTCAGTCCAACAGCTGACAATAGGCCACACTTGGAAAAAGAGCTTGTTTCCTCTGTTTCCTTATAGCTTGAAGGTCCAAATCCTGGGTACTGCATGATGGTCTAAGGCTCTTTGGGAAGCTGTGTTTTTGAAAGCATCATATGCTATGGCTGTTGTGCTTAGCCAGGCATTCAATTAAACATTTTTTTGGGGATTGGAAAGGGGTTATACTTTCTTTCTTTCTTATTTTTCATTGGATACTGTGAGTCAGAGGAGCTTTTATGAAGGGTTGGATGTGGTGAGTCATTTCAACTTCTATGTCTGTAGGTATTATTTTATGGCATCTAGTTACTTTTGTTATAGGTATTATGATATAATAAATAAATAAAATATTATGACTTAGTGGTTGCAGTGCTGATTCTGTTAACAGGCTTATTCTCCCTCTGTTACCTATATTTGTTTAAAGTGGCTTCATTTAACATTTATGTAGGCTTTGGTGCAGAGCAAATGTGTTACAACAGGAGTTTGTCCTAAGGGATCCTTATGGTACTAACAGCTACATCATCTACAGAGGCAGATATTGCTAAACACTGATATGAAAAGGCATCATCTAGGTAATGTAAAATCATTTTTTACACGCTTGTTTTGCAACAAACCCTGTGAAAGTTAATCTGAGCTTATCCGGTTGCCTTTCTGTTGAAGGCAAAGAGGTACAGGCATTACCCAGGCATTGGGTGGAAGGTGAATGCCATCACATTGCTCTGATACAGCTCCAGTAGGAGAGATTGTGTTACTCCAGTCATGGTACATGAAGAAAATTTACTTTCTTTGCTCATCTGACTTCTCTGCCCTGTTCCATCAGTGGCTTCCAGCCTGAACATGGGCTTAATCATCTTCCCCTCAGGTCAGGGAAATATTCAGTGCCAGAGTCTGTAGTAGGGGGGAGAATAAAAGGAAAATTTGGAAATCTTCTTTTCTAGTCTGCCTTATGTTTATTTCTCATTTTGTGGCTTTGGGCTTCATCTCATTATTTCTTTGTACTGTGCTTTTCCCATCTGATAAGTCAGGTTGATGCTAATAATAACCTCCTGCATCCTGTGTAATGCTAAGAGCCCGCAACATGTTCATATAAAAACTAGAATTCTTATTACTACAAAATATTTATTTTCTGCTAGGTGTAGGTGTTTATTTTCTGCTCTTAATGGAACCCTAAGATCTGTTGTAACTACCTTCTCTTGGGATCAAAGGGAAATTCTCAAAAACTAGAGCATGTATATTCAGCTCAAGTTTGGGTTCTAACACACTGTTGTGCTCTGGTGGTAGTAATTTGAGGCAGGAAATGTCACTTGTTCCTGAAAGAGTGAAATCAGTTTCTATGTTCACTCTGTTCTGAGATCATGCTGCATATTCCATACTGGAATAAATGGTACTTTGTAATAGCAAGAAAAATCCAGAGCAAACACGGTCTATGGGACAGTAACAGAAATAATTAGGAATACACAAAAGTCGGAGTCAGAAATAGCCTAGAGAAAAAGACTGGTGAGACAGCTGTAGAACTGGGCTTGTTTAAAAAGGGAAAACTGAGAGATAACAAGTCTTCAAGCGCATAAAAGGCTATGGAAAAGACAAAGAGAGGAAGTGATTCCCCATGACCATGATGGATAGCACAAAGTTGTAATGGG
This sequence comes from Nestor notabilis, assembly GCF_000696875.1. Classification (NCBI taxonomy): domain Eukaryota; kingdom Metazoa; phylum Chordata; class Aves; order Psittaciformes; family Psittacidae; genus Nestor; species Nestor notabilis. Next base: position 299,880 of record NW_009934921.1, read on the forward strand.
TTTAAAATGCAGCAAGAAAGGTTCAGGTGAGACAAAGATCACTCCAGGAAGTGGTGCAGTCTGTCTTCAAGGTCACATTAGAGGTCTTTAAGAACACATGACATGAATAAGTTCCATGAATGACATAGGTGTATTTGATCCTGAACTAAAGTCAGGAAGATGGACTAGGTGACCTGTCATGGTCCCTTCCAACCCTCTGAGTAAGACCAAGGAATTTGATACCTTATGTGCAAGTAAGGTGTGATGGCCTAAGGATATCAACAAGACAAAATCTTATCAGACAGACTGAAACAGGTCTTTTATTAGACTGATTTTAGACCTAAGAAAGACAATATATCTTGATATTTCTGCTTGCAACTTGAAAAAAAGACCTCTATGTCTTTGTCCCCTTTCCCATATTATTCTCTATTTGCCAAACAAAAGATGGTACCT
>NW_009934921.1:300321-305543 GCF_000696875.1 Nestor notabilis
TTCCCTACAAATTTTGCCTCGCTTAGGCCATCCCTTGCTAAGACCTAAGGATATCTAGAAAAAACTTTGACATTTCTGCAGTGTCTTTGTTCTCCAGAACGGATTGTAGGAACCATTTCGGATGCTGTTTTGAACAACTACTGATCAAAATGTTCTTTTCAGACTATTTGAAATCCAAAACATTGATCTCACCAGCATTCTTGGGAAGTGTGTTTGAAAAGTGCTTGTGCTGAAAGACAGAGTTTATAAGAAAAAATCAGGTATTTATCAATGGCTATCTTTTTTATGCAACATTATCCAAGCTTTAAGGATTTGTTTAACTGTGTCATTCCTGTTCTGGGGACATCACTTTTCTCTATGCTGGAAGAGGACCTCACTTGTCATTTTTATTTGAGGCCATTCTGTCAGGATATATTCCCTTCCTGCCATGCAAAGATCCATCTCTCTTAGAGTTTCTCAATGCCCAGCATTGCTGTGAACACCTTTTCCTACCTACAGAACATATATCTTTTAGCTCTTCAGAAAGCCATTTCATAATACAGGAGTGGAAAGAGAGAATGAGCTGTCACTGGAAGGAGTCAGAGATGGTTTATTGGTTTCTATGAGTTTCTCAGATCTTAAGACTGGAAGATTGCAAGATTGGTCTAAGTTGCATCTACCATAGGTCCATGTCTCCAAAGCAACTCTTACCCTTATGAAACAATCTGACATGCTTGGAAACCTGGTACTTTGGCCAGAAAAGTTAAGACTAGAGAAAGAAGACTGGGACAAAGGGACAATTCACACCGCTCAGAGACACAAAATTCCTTCGAACAAAAGTATATCTCTTTACCTTCACTATCAGACCTTGTTAAATTTTGAGAAAGGGACAGGACATATTAAAAAGCCAGAGGAAAAGTACCTTTTGCATGTTATACTAAAAGCAGCTTTGGGCCTGAGCAAACCAAACCATGAGTGTTATGAGAAGGGACTGTTTGTGAAGTTGGTGTTTTCTATAGACTTTCCTAGGAAACCATAAGACATCGGCTTAACAAGTTGTGTTTGTTAAACTGAATCACGGTGATTAGTGGTGTACTCTCTGATGTAAAACAAATGCCATGTAAAGAACAAGTCTTTAAGCCTCTGTCAAAAGTGGACTGAACTAATGTGTTTTCCTTGTACCAGTAAGCTACCAGTCAAGAAGAGCTACTATGGAAGCAGAGATGTGCATCTGAGCTCTTACACAAGTATCAGCCTAATATCCAAGTTTCTGTTCTGTGCTGGTCTTCTGCTTCCATCTTCATTGCAGGACTTAGGCACTTTCCACAAAAGCATGCACTTGTACTACTAAAACATGGCTTACTCCTGTGGATGAAACAGTGTATTTAATAGTATTCCACTTGATTTTAGGACTTTAAGATTCTTTAACATAAATATGTTTCTCACTTGGCTTTTTTTCCTCCTTTTTTAAAATGTGCAGGCACCAAATTCACGTTTATGCTAAAGATTAGCACTGCTAAAGAGATAAACTTGGTACTAAGAAGGAAAAGTCACAAGGCTTGGGGTAGTCTGCCGAAGAATCACCCCTAAAAATCATAATATCAATACTTGCCACCACATCAACACTTGGCGCCAAAGAAGCTCCATCTCTCAACCAGTGAAGTATTCCTTTAATGATAGACTCTCACTATGGCAAAGAACAGTACCTGGAAATGAGAGCTTTCTGCAGTGCTTTTAATATCTTGGGCCCAGGCTATGAGGATAAAGACCAAGACCATGAATTTTGCTGTGAGTTCTGTGGGGAGCCAGCATATCAGCAGAGGGCAAATAAGATGTGCTCAGAGTTGTTCGTATTGCTGCAGGGAGCTGTGTCAGCTGGACTTTCCAAAGGGTCATCACAATCCTGTAATCCAAACAGAAGGTGACAAAAGCTTGGCTACCCAAGGCCAGGGCATGATGCGCCAGGATGGAGTGGAGTGTTCAAGCCAAATGAGGATGGCAGATTGCTTTGCCTCGGCATGCTCTGTCCATGACAGAGTGCTCTGGGGTCTTTCCTAGAGCACTGCCTGGACAGGCTGTTTGTGGCTGTTCACAATATGTAAAGGCTGCCACAGAGGGACCATAAACTATTCAAAGTGCTTTCTTTTGCCTGCCAGCATAATCTCCATCTTCCTTGGGTTCAGCTTGCACAATCTGTTCTTCATCCACAGAGCCCATCATGTCCAAGAGATGAACCACCTGAATTTAACAGGCTCATCACAGTGAAATTAAAGCAGACTTCTCCAGGTCTAAAACTGAGGCACTTGGATTTACATCTTCTACCAGATATTACACAGGAGTGGACTGAAAACTGCTCCATTGGGTCTCTGTGGTTGTAGCCATGAAGGTTGGAAACATGCTGAAAACTGCCAAGAGTTTTGGTACAGATCTACAGGCTACTTACCAAGGCTTTGTCAAGGCTACACATTCCACACAATGAGTAGGTTATTCCCAAGCTGAATATTCTTCTTTATTTTCTGATACTTAGGCTGTATTCTGTCCATTTTAATGCTGTCCCATTTCTTTTCAGCTGTATGTTTTTTCTCTTATGCCTTCTGCTGTATTGAATTACTGTGATTTCATTTGCTGTGTAAGTCTTGGTGGCTTTTGCAGAAGAAAAGGGTGGGATTCAGATGCAGGTATGGGACGGGCACACTACTACACTTCACAACCTGTAATGAGCAGATCCATCAGGACAGAAATATGTGACCCCACCATCTTTGAAGTGCAGCAATCCACAGGTTTCAGAACCAGGTCTGAACTTTCAGTATAATTTTAGGACAGCAAGCTGAATATAAGCTTTCAGTTTAACCCACCACAAAGAAAGAGACTTCCTATGAAACTCGTAGACATGTCTGGACAGGGTTTGAAGGGTTAAAATTGTATTTAAAGGAAAAAGTCAAGTGAACGAAAAGACAATCATTTTCTAGTTTGGTGGCCAAGGCAGAAGCGCAGGGAGAAAAAAGGTCCGGTTTGGATCAAAAGAGGAATTTTGGCATAGATTGGGAAATAAGCTGTTTACTTCACTGTAGCTTGAGAAGGAAAATTTATGTGGCCAGCATTTCCCTTGAATGTCAATATCATGTTTTGTTTTATTTAATTCCATTTTAAAATATACACATATTTTTTCTTGTTTTCTCTACTGGGTTGATCAATTCTTAAAAGAGTATGAGAAGGTTAAGGTTTGTTTAGAAAATGTCAACGTGAAACATTTCAGTGTATTAAAAACTTTCTTATGAAAATATCTCGTTAGAACTCCTCCATTACCCACCTTTTCTGTTTATTTATTGCAAGGATTTTCCCCTAAGGACAGGGGAGAATACTACAAAAGGTGGGCTAGTGAAAACTATTTGCTAAATCAGGATGAAACAGGAAAGTATTTTGCTCCCCCTAGTCTCTAGTTTTGAAAGCCATTTTACCAGTCCTTGTGATGTTACTTTCCTTTTTTAAGGCGGACTATCAGTTTGTCCTTTGGGTCATCACTTTTAGAGCACTAAATCCTAGTTACATCTCTGCCACGTACACCACAATTTAGTCCAGCCTAAGACTTCTTTTGTATAGATCTTCTGTAGCTCTAGGCAAGCAGGTAAAATCTGACTGCAGGTTGTAATGTCTCCAAAACCCACTTGTAAGGTTTGCTTCGGCCCAAAATGTTTTTTTCCAGGAGAAAGATAAATGGTAGAGACACAAGATTTTGAAGCTATGCCACTAGCTCCTTGAGTGACCTTAGGGAGAGCAAGGGAAGGTTTTTACATTGGTTCCCCATCTGTAAAATGGAGACAAATGACACTGAACCAGACCACTAGGGGGTATTTTGAGGCTAAATTATTTAATGTTTCCAAGGCTCTCCAAGCCTATAGCAGTGAGCTCAGTCGACAAGCCTGCATGCTGCATAAACCCATTACACAGGCCTATGCAATTAGAAACGATAATAAACTTTCTCTATACATGTGCAGGAGACAGGTTTGAAATATTAATGATGTGGGGGGTTTGTTGACGCTGTTTTTCGAAGTGCCAGATGTGCTGCCTCTGCCTCTGAAGCAAAGAAGGGCAGTGGGAGTTCATCTGAAAAAGCAAAGCCACTCAAATATTTATTTACATGTTACATCACTACAGTGAGGACTTCAGCTCACCATGAGCGGAGCTGGTAACCTCCGTCACCAACTTTGCAAGAGACAAAGCAGTCATTGTTAACCCATACTTAGCTTTTGGAGGTCCCAGACAGTGTTGTTCACACATGAGCTTCTTTGATACCAGACTGAAAAAGCAAACTCCAAGAGTGAGTTTTCCTGAAGACAAATGCCTCATCTCAGTGTAATGCTAAGTCTCTCCAAGGCTCTTCTCTCTCCCAGGGATTTTCTTTTCTTTTCAGAGCACAGTGCTGCAGCCAGGAGTTTGGCAGCATCTCTTCCTCCCCAGGATGCTGCTGTGTACTTAAAAATTAAAAGCCATAGCCAGAAACTGAGATAGCTCAATTCAAGATTACCCTCACCATAGATTTCTGTTGTGTTTTCTTGAATCCTTTGATTCACTGTAGCCAAGCACATTTTCGTTCATGAACTTTACATGAGTGCGCTGTCATGCAAACTGGGGATGGATGATGCGGGTGGACGCTGGGGAAAAGGATGGCATAGGGACAGCAGTGGTGCAGTATGCACATGCAGTGAATCATTTGGCTGCAGACTGGGGTACTCAGTCATCAGCCAGAAATGGAGCTACACATTTCATGTTTAGCCACCTCATACAGGCGCAGAACAATGAACTTGTTTCCCTGGCCATGTCCTCTCTGTTGATCAGCCATGAAAGGAGATAAATGCCCTCCAATTGTGCTGAACATTTGCCCAGAAGGTCTAAAGACTGCAGGATTGCAAAGGCTGTACAGTGCTCAGTCCATAATGAACCCTTTCTTAAGTGCTTACAGGCAAGCAGAACACTGTCAGCAATAAAAGTCAGGCTGAGGACTTGGTCCAAAGTCTGCTAAAGTCAATGGCTGTTCTTCCAAGGACTAGAGCAAGAGCCCTCTTTATGACTATGCTGTAGAAAGGTAAGCAGGAGTGGGAGGTGTGCTATTTCCCCTGGGGTGTGCCATTTGCAAGAGGATGAGGCAATCACAGACAACCAGATTGTTACACATGTTGTCGAGAAGCTGATGAACTTGAGCAGACCATCCAGAGGTCCTGGACACGCTTGTGAGGTGGGCTGAT
>NW_009934922.1:0-4535 GCF_000696875.1 Nestor notabilis
TGGCTAAAAAGCTTGGAAGTCAGAGAAGAGATGGAAAAACATTTGCAGAGGGATTGGAACTAGATGATCTGAAGATCCTTTCCAACCTGAACTATTCTATGATTCTGTTTCTCACAGAAACTGAAGCAATGATCCTGGAACAAGGGCACCGCTGCAACCACCAAAAAAAGATCAAAATGCCCTGGGTTTAGGAAACAGTGAGGAGCTAGACTGAAAACCAGGCACATTGCAGAATAAATCCAGTGTTTTGAAAGCAATGATGTGAAAGACACATGAGCCCCACCCAGTAATAAAATGTCATATAAGCCGTTACTGTAAACAAGGAGGGATAATTGACAGGGAACTAAAACAGAGCTGCAGAGCATGCATAGCCAAGGCTCTGCAAACCTATGGCTGAATGAGAGGAAGAGGAGTGGCATGGGGGAATTCAAAGAAAGATTAACAAACCACCGGCGAAGAATAAATAAATGACACAACAGCCCTTGATCCTGAGACCGAAAATTCAGCTAGAGTCACTCCATAGTCCATAGCATATGGAAATATAAGGCAATCTCCCCCCAAAATAAAGCCAAATATAAAACCAAAGCCAAATATAAACCCAAATGTCTTTTGGGCTGAAGGAGAAAGTCAGGGTTTGTGAAAGGATTAGCCAGTTTGTTTCATCCTTTGGACACAGATGCTATCTCAAACTTGTAGCTTAATCTGCAGGGCAAAGTGGCCAGTTTGGGTGTGGAGGAGAGAAAAGCCATGGCTGGGATCTGGGACACAGCGCTACAGACAAAAACTCTTTGGGAAATAGCCTGTGTGCTGGTGGAGCAGTCAGGGATACATGATAAACACCAAAGGGTCAGAAAGCTACAGCTAAGCAAAGGCTCTGCAGATTATCTGGCAGGTTATTGCAGCGTCCTGACACATACTATAGACGCATGGAAGTATATGGACAGACACATATATATGCATATATGTTTGTGTTTATGGACTTCAAAACCACCTGAGAATATCCCGTGAATAGTTTGGCACTAAAAAGCTGTTCCAGCAGAGAAGGGAGGCTCTCTTGGTGGTCTCATTTCACAGTTCAGCACAGTGATGCTGCATAGCCACTTCCATGGAAGCAAAATCACAAAAATGCTCAGCAAGGTAAATAATACAGGCACTGCTTTAAATATTATGTAGTAGTGTACAAAAAAAGGATGTTAAGAGACTGCAGGAAAGGAAAATCAGTGATGTTTTCAGTCAAGATTAAGAAAAGATGGAGGGGGAGTTGGGCACTTGTGACTGACCCACTGGAAGAGAAGGCCTATGAAGCTGCTAGCTGGTGTTAGGTAAGGAAAAAAGCCTCTAGTGGGAAGAGGGATCAAATCCCCACAGCACCTGGGGAGCCAGTTACAGCAAGGGGACATAGTCATGCTACCTGGTGTGCACACAGACTGTTAGCTCACAGGCATCAGAAAAACTAGGAGCTTTTTACTATTGCTACTACTTCAGCCACAGACAAGCTCACACCGATGGGTGGTGATGGTATCACCTGGTCTCATTGCATTTGCATTTGTGATGTTTTCTCTTTCTGCTACTGTTACAGCACCTGCACCTTGTAAGCCCCAAGGTTTACACCTTAATGGGGATGTAGATTTTTCAGTGCTGCTTCTGCATAACTAAAATGTCTTTTCATAAATGTGAAGAGAATTATGTCATCCTTTTATCATCACTGCTTTGCCAGTAACCACGCCCTCCTAATATATCAATGGCTATTGCCATGTCATTTCCTGGTATACAGTGAATATTAGAAGAGACGGGGAGATAAAGAACAAGAATTGAAATGAAATTCTGCAGTTAAATACAGACTCCTGCCATTACGGCATATTCGTGCCATGTCATAAGCCAATTGAAATTGTCTGGGCATGCCTACTGCAGTCCTTCTCCTTCCCTGCCTGCAACACGCTGCTCAGAAAACCAGAAAAGAGGAAAGCAAAACAAAAGCCATTGATGACCAGAGGGAAAAAAATCATAGAATGAAAGACCTCCTGCCTCACTAAAAGTTGGGGTTTAACACTTAATGGTGCTTGATTCTCTAGGTGCTCAATGAGAGGTAGGAGCTTTCATCACCTCAAAGAATGCTTAGAGCTTTGTAGACTCAGCCCTGTATGCCTTGACGGGTGTTGCAATTTGTTTTGCTGAACTATGTAGGACAGATAAGTAGATCTCTCCTCCCTGCTCATACAGAGTCTCTCACTCTGTATGCCTTAATTTTGTAGATGTTTTAGGAAAACATGTTATCGTGGTACATCTAAGCCAGTCTGCTTCACATTGTGGGAAACAGCTCCGTGAGTCTGTTCAGAGCCCCATCAAAGATAAAAGACATTTCCATAAAATTCCACAGTTTTGGACCAGATTCTGCAGCATATGCCCAACACTGATTTTGCATTAAAAGCAGATACTTCTGTACACTAAGATTCAGCATTTTCAGAGAGGGTCAGCTCCACAGGAAAGAATGTACTCGTGGCATTTATATTTCCTTCCAATGACATATGAAGGCATCATCTAGTACATATATGCATTTTGTTCAAGCTACCCATTTAAGTGAGGAAAAAAAAAAAAATAATGAGCAAGATTATCCTTCCTTATCAGCCATGGTGTGATTAGGAACAGAAGTTCCATCACTTTAACAACAGATGTAAGAGTCTGGCACCCTTACAAAGTCGATGACCGTCTGTGATGACTTGAAGGGAGAAAAAGCTTTTCCTGTTAAGCAACTTCTCCATAAGAAAAAAAATGGTGATAGCAATTTGTATCACAGTTTGATAACCCTAAATATTCATCTCCATCAGTCTCCTGCACACAGCAGAGTGAGCGTCCGCAGGTGTCTCAGCATCAGTAATTTAGTTTAGGTGAACACTTTTTGGAGATACTTTCCTGGTTGCCCTCCATCTCCTGCTTTGGCTGGCAGAGTGGAGCAGCCTTGGAGGGAGCACACGAGCAGATTCCTTTCATGTGAAATGGAATCCAAAGACATGCTTTAGAAACACTCCTAACCAAAAGGCAGTCTGAGTCAGCCTCCTCACCCCAAACACCAACTGTTTCACTCCATAGGTCTGCTCTGATGCTACTTCACCACTGGCTTACCAAATAGTGCCCTGGATACCATTACCACGACTAACCCTTTGTGCATCTGTTTGTTTTAGAAGCAGAAACCTGCTTATCCACTAAGCAGCAAGCATGCAGTGCAGCGAGATCCCAGATGGCACTGGCGTTTTTAGCAGGGCCAAGATGATCCTACCAGGAAAGCACTTGCTCTTATTCAGGAGCCCTGTGGGCATTGCTGGTCAGCCACGTCTGCCTGCTAGTTTATTCCCCTTGTCCCATCATTTTGTGCTTCTCGGTCTTTTACTGAGATGAGATCTTCAGGGAGCTGGTTATGCAGATTTGTCCATTCCTGATGTAACTTCACAGAAATTGCTGACATACCTACCTGTGGTGCAGAGCTCTTGCTGGTGCTCTGTGGTCCTCTGGGAACTGAGGGGCTCACCACCTAGGTAGCTCATAACACATGTCCTGTGGTGTGAGCTGGCACCGCTAGTGCTCCCAGTGGAATTAAACCCAAGCAATTAAGATGGAAAGACACCCAGACCCCTTTCCAAAATGGCAAGGCACATGGACATCCCAGGGGATGTCCATGAGTCAGACTTGCTGCCTGGTGATGGCCACCAGTTCTCACAGGGGCTGCCAGCATAGAATTTGTCTGGGAAAATAGCAGTCCACGGTTTTGAATAGTGGTGAATCCACAACGGGCCTAATGTGCTGGTCTAATGGTCAGCTGCTCCCTGTTCAAAATCTATTCTTCTTCCTACCTGGCACTTGTTTGGACTAGTAGCATCAGTCTTAGCTACTCTATTGTACAAATCTAGCTTAGGTAGATGATAGAGCTGTTTCCTGCCAGAAATTATTGCCCTTGCATGTATTTATAGATCACAGCCAAAGTCAGTTCTTGGTCTTCTCTGGACTGAACCTGAGGCATGTCATACTTACTGAGCTCTTTCTCTTTGACAATTACTTGGACATCTAGGATCCAGTCTTTAATCTCATCAATGTAGTAGAGGCTGCACTGATTTTTTTTTAATAGCTTTTTTTAAAGTCAGAGGGACACGTGAAGCTGTCAGATGGTCATCTCTGATTTCCAGCGATCTATAAAGGTAACTTTAATCAAATAAATATGAAATCTCATTTTTATAAGATGTTTCATTGATTGCTTTTAAGAAAATAGGTTTCGGCATTGGCTGGCACTGACTGTGCTACCCTTTGTTAATGCTTTATTTGCCTCCTATACCTCCTTAGCTGTAATTTTGTCTAGGAAATTTGGCTTGGAAAACCCAGGTCATCGCAATAGCATCTTTAAGTGTGGACTCAAGGTTTAAAGGGGCTGGTGTGCTGCTGGTTAGCATGTGATTAGGGTGCCACGGACAGGCTGTACCAGCTGCATAGGTGCTCAATCTCTCTGCAGAAGAGATGAGATAGTGTCGTGGTTTAAGCCCAGCCGGCAA
>NW_009934923.1:0-217 GCF_000696875.1 Nestor notabilis
CCATCTATATGTTGCATCTCTGCCTTGACGGTCTGAGGTGTCATGGGCCCACTGAGCTAAAAGTAATTCATCCTTATGTTGCCAATCTAAGTCCATCTGAGCCACTTAAATCTTAGCAGCTTTATCCACTTGTTGGTTGTGCTGTGTCATTCCAGGTCATTGATGTCAATGAGTGGGCATATGATGGTGCACTCCATGTAAGTTTTAACCACATGGG
>NW_009934923.1:304-10784 GCF_000696875.1 Nestor notabilis
CCTCAGGGACTGGATGCCTTTCTCGATCGTCGTCCAGTTGGCTGAGCAACTCATAACATCGTCCTTGTAGAGAAACCTTTCCTTCACAGCTGACAAGAGCCGCCTCCAAAGGCTGAGGGCTCGCTTCTCTCTTGCAATCTCTTTGTCAATTCCTCCTTCCCTAGCAAGTGATCCCAGCTGCTTGGCTTCCCTACCTTCTAGTTCATGACTATCGGCCCCATTGTCCCAGCATCAGAGCAACCAGGTGATGATGTGCTCGCCTGGAAGGTGGGTGAAATCTTTTCTCATATTCTGCAGCTCGGTCGAGGTCCGGGGTTGAGAAGTCACCTCTTCTTCTTCTTCTTCTTCCTCTTCATATGAGCCACGTAATAGTAACTCTTCAGATGCTGTTCCCTCATCTTTCTTCACTTCACGGGTTGCTGTTTGTGCCTCTTGTTTGCTTTTCCCCTTGCCTACAGGGGCAACCAATAGTGTCACAAATTGGCCATTTGGTTTAGCTGCAGTGTCCATCACTGTGGTTGGAGTGGCTGGAGTGTCTGTTGCCGGAGTTGTTGCAGCTGCTGTACTTGGTGGCTGCGTGGTTCCGAGTTACCGTCTGGGTTTAAACCACAACAGAAGAGGATTCCCCCTGGAGAAAGCCAACACTGGAAATTTAAGGCTATGTGTGTTACAGTCAACATCCTTAAAACAATTGGGCTAAATAAAACCGTGTTTCTGAGTTCCTACATTGGGTAATTAAGAGTGAATTTATTTGCAGTAAAATATACTGCTGACAAGACTATGCTTGATAAAAGCCTAAAATGTTTTGGATACATTTATGGCCAAATCTATACGTGGTAAAAATCAGCACAGAGACACTATGAGGTGTGAGTCAAGCTGATTTCCATGAGATATAATGGTGTCACCTAAAACTTCCCAATTCCTGATTTATTGTGAGTTTGAAGTTTTACATCTTTTCACACCTTTCTGTCTTCTTTTTTTTTTTTTCCTTTTCAAAGGGTAGAAGAAAAATCCTCTTTTGAGGAAAACGATTACACAAAAACCTATTTTTGATTATTTCTCAGGAAAGGTTGAGCATATTTTTCATCTCTGGTTTTATTAGATGGACATAGTAGAGAATGGTCTTGGAAAACACACTTTTTGCTTCTGAGCCATGGTCTTGAATCACCTTGTCATGGCTAGGGCATACAGCTTTATAAAAAAAAAAAGTTTTCAATTGTTGCAATGCTAAGAATAGATAAATGCTTTGTTAAGTTAAGATGCTCAAGTAAATTGTTTAATTTTTTAACTTGCTTGTTGAGACATGACCATGTCACAAAGGTGGCCTGAAACACTTTAAAGTGTTGCCAACTTTCCTTCCTCTTTATAGATTACCAAGTATTCACAAAGAATTTAAGGAAGGAGAATAAAAAATATTATTTCTACACAGCACTAGGTCACTCATTCCATTTTACACCAGACTTTGGGAAACTCTTGACTGAATGCCATAAAGGTAATTTAGACCAGAAACTATAATCTCTGCCAGTGGAACAAATCTGGTATTTTATTAGAAATGCTGGGATCTGTTTAGTGTATTTCTAATTGATATTTCCAGATCTTTCCATACGCACTGTGCCTATGTTGTCAGAGGTTGCCTGTGGAAAAGAATACTTCACATCCAGAAAGGCTAATGAACTGGGCCATTTCAGGTTACCTTATAATCATTTTTGTCAAACTTTCTTGGCAGAATCACTAGAGCATTAAAAATCTGCTAATGCAAAAGGGAAAAGTTGACATTTGGGGTTAGATTCTTCCTATCCAAACACATAAGTAATTAGAACCATGCAAGCTAGTCAAGAACTAGATAGCAAACAATTGGCTTCAGAAGGTAGAGATAATTCATTTTGCTTATTAACTACCTGTGATATAAAGAAATTAATTATCTGACTTCTCTTTTCCTTCTTTCTCTCTTTCTTTTTTTTCCTTTTTATTTCCCCCACTCCTCCCTGACAATTTATTATATATTTTCAGCAATCCACAAGTCAGAACATAGCTGGACCATGAGCTATCCTGACTGGAAAATCTAAAGAGAGTTTAAATGTAAGGAACATTCTATGTTTCTTTAGACTTTGCTTGTTTCTGTTGCAAGGCTCTAAGTTCTGCAAAAATACTCAATCACGGTAAAAACTGGCCAGAATAGTTTATACATGAAAATGCAGTAGCATTTTGAATTAGCATGGAGTGAATTGTGCAGGTAAACTACCATGTTCCTAAATGATGACAGAGACATCAATTTCTGTCTGAATGTAATTTTGGCTATTTTTAGAAAGTGTAGTTGCTCAATAGTTTAAGTAAGTCAACAGTTACACCACTGATTCATTACAGAAATACTAGGATCAGGAGATCATATCCATCTAGGATAGTTCTCCACAACCCCACATTGTGAAATTGTCTAGAAAACACTTTCTTATAATTTATATTAAAATCAATATCTGAGTGAAACAGAAATGAAAACACAAATACTTGTGTTGGTTCAATTAGCTTTTACAATGCTTTAAAGTAAACCTGAAATTACATCAGAGTAAGGTAAACATATTTCTTTTATCATCCTGATAAAATCATAACGTAGTATTTGTCACCTGAATAAATCCATAAAGTACCTGCTTGCAAAGCCAGAGTGCACTTTGCTGTAGTATACTAAATAACATTGTAAAAATCAAAATCATCTGAGATTAAGGTCAGTGCTGCTAATACAAACCTGGTGGTTTTTGATGGAATTAGAATTTGCCTATTGTTCATAACATGAGTTTTAAGTTCTGTAAGCTGACAGAAGGAAAAATGAAAATAAGACAAATCCAGTTCTTACAGTAGATGTACTTCTTGAACCTCAGCCCGAAACATCCCCTCATTTGTACGACTTTTAGTTAAGTACATTTGTGTGCAGGAATTCTTTAGATTTGAGAGGAAGCACAAACTCTGCTAAAAGGTGATTTTTTTGCACTTGAAAAAAACCAAACCAAACAAAAACCAAAACATTTTGACTGGTGATTTACTGGGGCAGATAAAAGTATTACTTTGTAAAGGATGCCATGATGCAATATGAAGTATTGCAGTTAAGAGGACTCAGTTAAGAGTTTCAAAACGGCAGGCGGGATGCTAATTCTGGCAGTCACTTGCTGATCCTGTGACAGTGAGTCACGCATCACCTGCAGATATAGTGGTAGCACGTGGGGCTGAGTGCCACTCATCCCAGCTTCAGCTCCCTATGCTTGGAGCACGCAGAGGGTAAGGCTGGAGGAGACCTTCTTCCCTCATCTCTCTTTAAAAGGTGCCTTCCCTCACTTCCCTGCACTGCTAGGATGAGCTTAATAGGGAAAAGAAGTTGTTAAAATTAAGGCTAGTAGCCATTTCTGTGTAATAGCTCCGGTATTTTATACAGGAATTACACACCCACTTAATTTTTGTGAGTAAAGTTACACTATGTGCTGTAGAATTACGCTTTTAAAAGTTATGACTCATTCCAGGGTAGTAGCAGATGTTCATGCAGCTCAGAAAAAAAAATAAAAAAAAGAAAAATTGTCCCCTTACACTTCTAATTTTCTTCCCACCTCATTACAAACTGAGATGCAAGACATCTCTCTCTAACACTTCAAGTGAATCACTCCATGCAATATGAATAATTACAGGCAAATACAAGTATCACATAAGACTCAACTGTGCAGGCAGAGTCAAGAGTTTTGAGACTTTTTCCTGGAACCAAAGATTTATATTTTAGATAAATGGTGCCATGTGATGCTGGGTCAAATACAACTGGTACAATTTTCTGGGCATATGAAAAAGAGAACAGAAATACCTGTTCAAGCACCATTTTCTTGCCTGTGAACGCAGCATTAGTAAGATGCTGCTAGTCTTGTCCTGATTACTGGTCTTGTTGAAGGATGTGGACGACTTCACAGTTCAGAAAAGGGCTACAAAGTAATCAAGAGTCCTGGAGAAAAACCCTTCTGCTATAAAGCTTAAGTAACTCAAGGTGTCTCTTTTCAGTTTAATCAAAGAGAATGTTGAGAGGCAAACTAGTCACTGGCAGGTAGAAAACAAGTCTTACATCTTTTCAGTCTAGTTTGCAAAACCTTCCATGACTTGGTGTCTGAAAACTGACTTTTGCCAAGTTTGCCGTAAGAGTAAGGTAAATTTCCTACTGGTAAGGGTAGGAAAACCTTGAAACAGCTTCCTGGGGTGAAAGTGGAAGGATAATGTTTGGATTCTTTACAACTAAATTTGATCTCTGTAAACCTTTGGTTAAATACTGATAGTATCTGAATGGCTGTGGTTGGTTTTCTTTGAGAGAAAACCTGTAGCTCTTTTCCTTTCCTTTTTTCAGGCACAACTTCTCTCACCATTCCTGACACCTATAATCCCCCTTCACTGGGCAATGCAGGGCAATGGGCAGTGAGGTCTGCGGTCAGTCTATAACAGCTCCTCTCTGCTGCTCCTTCCTCCTCACACTTTTCCTTTACTCCAGTGTCACCATTCCTTCCAGAAAACCTGTCCCTGTGTAGGCTCCTAACCACAGTCTGCAGTTCCTGCCAGGAGCCTGATCCTGTGTGGGATCTCCACAGGCTGCAACCTCCTTCAGGTCAAGTCCACCTGCTCCAGCGTGGGGTCCTCCATGGGTTCCTGTGTGGATATCTGCTCCACTGTGCTCCTTCAGGGGGACAATCTGCATCACTGTGGTTTGCTCCAGGGCTTGCGACACCTGAAGCACCTCCTTTCCCTCCTTTTCTGTTGATCTGGAAGTCTGCTGGACTGTTTCTCTCACATTTTTCCTCACCGTCCTTTGCCAAGCAGCATTTTGGCCTTTCCTAAATACTCTTTCCCCAAGGTACCATTATCTTGGCTGGTAGGCTCAGCTGTGCCCTGTGGTGGGTCTGGATCACTGAACTCAGTCTGAGGATAATTAATTGCAATGCAATAATGTGTGACTGTGAGGTCAGTGTAGATCCTCTATTGCTCTCTTCTGGCCTTAAATTCCATTAAAAAGGTATTTTAAAGTGGTTTCATGGTCAACCAGGCACAAGTGCTGACAGAATGGTATCAAGCAGCACGATATTTTCATACCACATCGGTAAAACTATGTGACAGCATAAAATTAATTTTATACAATCCAGTGAGTTCCAGCAGCTAGGTACCTATTTTATTTGCTACTAATTTATGTTGCATTCAGAATGAGTCTTTGGAGACAAAAAGCTCTTTATCACAATGCCAGCATGTATCTGAGATCAGGCTGCTAAGGGTGAAATAATATCATGGTGACTTATGTGTGCAAATTTGATAACATTATTGCTTTCAAGTCACCTGCAATATACTGGTCTTGCTCCACAATACAGTGCCCTACAACCTCCCAACAGACACATAATCCAGTGTGCATTCAAGTAAAGACGAATTCTTATACCCTGTATATAAAGCTGTTTACATTACATCATATATCATTGTGACTCCCAAAGGAATCTTTCCAAACACTCTAAAAGGCACTTGACATCCTAAACAAGTCCAAAGACAAAAAAAATGTTTAGAATGTTTCAAACTATAGTAAGCCAACACTGAGAAACACTTTGAAAATATCTTTGGCAAGAAAAATGTAGTAACATTGTTAGCCTTCCCTAACGTAGATAGAGCAATACTCATTTACAGCTGCAGATAAACTCATGCCTGAACTTTAAATCACTACGTGAAAAATTTCCTTGAGCTGAAACAATCCTCAGTCCTGCTCATGTTTATGTATATCGTGTAACTGCAGGGGCACAGGTTCTCAGAGGCAGTAAGGAAGTGAGTTGAAATTAAACCACTAAAACAGATACACACATCCAAAGAACTTCATCTTACCATCCTGAAGAACAACTCCTTGAGTTTTCAAAGAATGAAATGCATAACGAAATTGTACAAATCATGGTTAAATATTGTAGAGGAGGCCAAAAAAGTGGGAAAAAAACAAACAAGAAAAAAAAATTGATTGGTGGCTGATGTTGACTCTTTGCCTATGGACATCTACCTATGTAAGCCCCTATCCACAGGAAGGAAGGAAGGCTGGGGAAGAGAGAAGAGGGAAAAGGAAGATACCAGGGGACAGACTTCCCTCTGCACACACTCTTCCTGTTTTCTCTTTCGTAACATTGGCTGTTGCACTGCTTCCTGCCACACAGTCCTCTGAGCTGGTAGAGCCATCCTCATCTTTGTGACAGGATAGCTCTAAAGCAGTTTCTTCAAACACTGTAGACTGGAAGTAGGCTGTATGAAGAGGCTGTGTGAGGGTGAGATGGTGACAACTGATCATTGAAATATATTTCACTGAAAACATATATTTCAATTTGCTCTGATAAATTCAGAGAGATTTCAAATATCAATAATTCTGAATGATTCAAGCAGAAAAGAAATAATTTATAAGAGTTTTATTACGTATAGTTTATTTACAAGTGTTTTACCACTATTCTAAAACTTTGAGACTGGCACTGACTGGAATTTTTTTTTTCTTTTTTTCTTATTGATTTTATTTTTCTTTGTGAACCTCACTTTGCATGTCTCTAATGTTAACATATGGTCTGAAATAATTACTCCATTCACGCAGTTCACTGCAGAAAATAAATGCATTTAAGATAAACCTCTTCAAAGCAAGAAAGGAGAGAATGCATCCCAGCCTAGGAATGCTTGTTTCTCTCATTTGACTGTAAAGGGAGCCATATAGCTTTGTCTCAAACTTTTGCACCATGCAGATACCTAACAACAGGTCCGTATCCCCATCTGAGACACACTAGAGAGCCTGGAGCTCTCCAGGATTGAATATCTTCTAATGGCTCCCATTTGTAACACACAATGAGATTTCATTTAAATTGAAAACTTCCAAGGGTATTTGCTGAAATATCAGTTATGAAAGTCAAAAATTGATCATTTGCATCAGAATGAAACACTGTAACTTCACTTTTCAAAATAACTTTTGGTTTAGGATTTTGGTTTTTCATGTTTAGATATATACCAGGAGAGATCACAATCAGAATAAAAATACTCAACTTTATAGAACAAGAAAAAAAACTTGATCCATTTTTTTTTTTTGTTTAATCTGTGGGAAATCCATAAGGCTTTGTTTTATTTTCAGTGAAATAATGAACAGTGGTAATAGAACCAAATCTTTCAGGACTAAACTGTACATCTTCAGTCAGTCTGTGCTTCCTCCATGTTCTTAGCACATAGTTTACTTTAAAAGTCATACAGACAAAATCAAACAAAACTCTTGCAGGTGTTTTATATGTGATGAGGAAGGTACCAAAATCTTAGTTATGTGATGCAACACAGTTGGTTTGTTTATGAGGAGGATAGATAATCTTTACGTATGGTGTTTGAGTGTGAACATGTCCAGAAAAAGGAGCAGTGTGAACTATCTGTTGCTTCTCTTTCATTAGCTGTGCTGAAAATTAAATAGAAAAGGAAAAATGACTAAGAAGTTCAGGTACACTGGGGTCAAAATCTTCAAGCTTATCAAAGCACTGCAGTGACTAATTTGATATAGTAGTTAAAATGAAGTAAGGAGATATTGCCTGAGCAGAATACACAAGGTAAAAAGTAAATTGTATTTGCTTTAATTGGGTAAATACTATTTTACTATGGTGGTGTTTGGGTAGGCATTATAAAGCTGAACTGTGAAAAATTGATTTTTCGAATTTCCTAGTTCTGTGTTAGAAATTTTACATGAAAATATACTTTCCTCCTTCTTTATCATCTCAAAAGGTATCTCCTTCAATAATAGCATATAACCAAATGAATAAACAGGCTTTGTTTTAAACAAACAGTTTTTTAACTATTTTTTTTCTGCATTCATGTACACAAATTTGCCTTTGATTTAAAAGATTTTGTCTAAAATTTTATTTTATTTCAAACCCTGAATACAAAAGTCTCGCTTTGGAAAGAACTTTAAGAAAACTAATTTTATGCAGGTCACTTTGAGAATACCTTCTGGCAATTTAAGACAATTGACAGTTATTGCTTATTAGAATACTGCAACAGTTGCTAATCCCTTATCCACCAACATTGTAACCCCACTATAGAAGACCACCAAATTTGCCATTAGTGAAGCCATGTTGCCTTTCACCAATCACCTTTTTTATTTTCATGTACCTTAGCACAGTTTCCAGGAGGATCTGCTCCATGATCTTGCCAAGCACCAACGTTAGACTGACTGGCCTGTAGTTCCTGGGTCTTCCTTCTTTAGCTTTTCAAAAATGAGCCTTATGTTTCCACTTTTCCAGTCAGTGGGAGTTTCACTGGACTGCTATGACTTCTAAAATACAACGGACAGTGGCTTAACCACTTCCTCTGCCAGTTCCCTCAGGACCTGTGGATGTATCTCATCAGGTCCCATGGAATTGTGCACCTTCAGGTTTCTTAGATGATGCATCAAAATGGTGGGAGTGGGATGAACTGAGGTTCCCCTTCACTGGCAACTTTAATTTACAGCCCTCTTCACCAACTTGGCAAGCTTATGACCTATATGCAAACAATACTTAAACTGCATCACAGCAACTTCAATCTTGTTACTGAGGCTATGCAGAGTCACTTTGCACTTGTACAGATCCATACAAGGTGCATGTGCAGTAAGTCCCACATAGCCAGAGTCTGTCTGAGCAGAAGTTTTGGGAATTTTGGAAAGTTAGGGTCCAAGTCCTATTTTTGAAAAAGGCACTGCAAAATAAGAATGGGATTCTTATTATCTCAGTGCTTTCTTCTTTCTGAGAAGCTTTTTTAAACATAGAAGCCCTTTTAAACAGTGTACCATAAATCATTGAACAGTTGCCATTATCAGCCTGAGTTTGAACCATTAGCAGGATGTTAATTACAAAAGTGACTAGAATCGAAAGACAAGACAATTAAAGGCAAGGAAAGGCCAAGTCGAACCTCTCTGTTTATTAAAAGCTTCTTCTTCCTCAGTAGGTTGCAAAAGAGACCAATTTTATGATTTTTATTTTATTTATTCATTTTTTTTAATACAGCCCTGATTTCAGACTATTTCACATGTGTATGTGAGCTGAGCAACAACTGGAGCAGACAGATTTTTGCTTGAAAAAATTGAAAGAAGTTTAGAAAAATCTAACATTTAGCAAATGTCAAAACATGCTCTGGGTCAGATTCTCACTTGGTGCTACTGGGGGTTAGCAGGCTTTGACGTCAATGGAATGGTTCCCATGTCCACAGGTGTACTTCCAGCCCACTAGCCCAATGTTTGCACCATGTACGCCATAGAGAAGATAAAGGAAGACTGTGAGAGCTTTATCTATTTACCTAAAGTAAAAAAAGCTGGTTTTTATGGGTGAGTACTATAAACTTGCTGGTTGAGTGTATGTGCTTAAATAAAAGGCTACATTGTTTGCTCTGTTCAGTATAGTCTGTTCGATTTATCAGAGCTGCTTGCTGTTTCTCACAAATACAGCAGGTTTTGTACTTACTCTGACCTTTGGTTCAGAATTCACCCTTTGAAGTGTTCATGTTTTCTCTAGGTTGGACTGAATACATTTTTTTGTGTATAAACCGGCCAAAATTCTTGCTTCAAGTATTGTTTGATGGTCATGATATGGGATGTTTTCTAGCATCAGCAGATGCATTGGCAAACTTTATGTCCTTAAATGGGTGAAGAGAACTTATATGTCTACATGGCTACTTCTCAAGGCATCCCTGAGGCCCACATAGTGTTACAGTTGTGGCAGTATGGGGGTCAAAGTGGCTGAGGTGCTTTCTTTATTTGTCTTCAATAGTCCTATATCTAGGAAGATTAAATGCAATAAAATAGCTCCTGTGATTCAGGTGACTTTCTGATGACAAATCATAGAAACATAGAATGGTTGGAAAGGACTTTAAGATCATCTAGTTAACACTGCCACAGATGGAGCATTCACAACTTCCTTGGGCAACCCATTCCACTGCCTCACCACCCTCACTGTGAAGAACTTCTTCCTTATATCTCGTCTAAACTTCCCCTGTTTAAGTTTAAAGCCATTACCCCTTGTCCTTAGAGTCCCTAATGAAGAGTCCCTCCCCAACATCCTTGTAGGCTCCCTTCAGATACTGGAAGTCTGCTATAAGGTCTCCACGCAGTCTTCTCTTCTCCAGGCTGAACAGCCCCAACTTTCTCAGGCTGTCTCCATACGGGAGGTGCCCCAGCCCCCTGATCATCCTCATGGCCCTCCTCTGGACTTGTTCCAACAGTTCCATGTCCTTTTTATGTTGAGGACACCAGAACTGGACACAATACTCCAAGTGATGTCTCACGAGAGCAGAGTAGAGGGGCAGGATCACCTCCTTTGACCTGCTGGTCACACTTCTCTTGATGCAGCCCAGGATACGGTTGGCTTTCTGGGCTGCAAGCACACACTGAAGCTGGCTCATGTTCAGCTTCTCATCAACCAACACTCCCAAGCCCTTCTCCACAGGGCTGCTCTGAATCTCTTCTCCACCCAGCCTG
>NW_009934923.1:11007-11378 GCF_000696875.1 Nestor notabilis
CCATTGAGCTGTTGACCACAAATCTTGGAGTGTGCCCACCCAGCCAGTTCTTCATCCACTGAGTGGTCCATCTAATAAATTGGTGTCTCTCCAATTTAGAGACAAGGACGTTGTATGGGACAATGTTGGATGCTTTGCACAAGTCCAGGTAGATGACGTCAACTGCTTTGCCCCTGTCCATCAGTTCTGTAGCCCCATCGTAGAAGGCCACCAAATTGGTAAGGCAGGATTTCCCCTTAGTGAAACCATGTTGGCCGTCACCTCATTGTTTTTCATGTGCCTTAGCATGCTTCCCAGGAGAATCTGCTCCAAGATTTTGCTGGGCACAGAGGTGAGACTGACTGGTCTATAGTTTCCTGGGTCTTCCACCT
>NW_009934923.1:11490-30768 GCF_000696875.1 Nestor notabilis
ATGGATTTCATCATGTCCCATGGACTTGTGCATGTTTAGGTTCTTAAGATGGTCTTGAACCTGATTCTCTCCTACAGTGGGCCTAAGGTCTTCATTCTCACAGTCCCTGCATCTGCCTTCCAAGGCTTGGGTGGTGTGGTCTGAGCATTTGCTAGTGAAGACAGAGGCAAAGAAGTCATTAAGAACCTTAGCCTTCTCCAAATCCAGGGTAGCCATTTCTCCTGATAGCTTCCAGAGAGGGCCCACGTTATCCCTAGTCTGTCCTTTATTTGCTACATACCTATAGAAGCCCTTCCTGTTATCTTTCACATCCCTTGCCAGGGATGTGAAGTAAACCTTATGCCCCTGTGTATATCTGTAATGTACAACCTTCTTGACTTCTGTGTCTCTCTTCACCCTTCTCCACCTCAAAAAAATTTACGAAATATTCCTCTTCTGCTACTGTCAAAGCCTACACCTCTTTCTCTCCTGAAACTCCTTTCTGATATCCTCTTATCCTTCAGTGCTATTCGTTGTGCTCAAACCATGCAGACCTCAGCTTCTGAGTGACCTTGTTTATTCCTATGACTTTTTCTCAGTGCTTAGTCATGTACATCTTAGTACAGGGTCCTAATGACATGATATAAGACACAGTTCTTTAGGACACTGATCTTCATCAGGATTATGTTCATAAATAATGCTTTGAATTTGCTGTTTCATCTTTGTAAATCAGCACCTACTTACCACAGTCATGTGTGCCATGACAATGAGGAGTTAAATAATTGACATTGTGGAGCATTGCTTCCATCCATTTACATCCTTTGAAATTCCAGTAGTTAAATGTGGGACATATTTTGGTGCAGGGTGGTAGTTTAGGCTGACTTATTCCAACCGCTTCTTTGGCATCTTCCTTGGAAATGGAAAAGCACCTTTCACCAAAAAGCTTTCCAGTGGCAACCTATTCCTTGCTCTACTGATTTCTATGTGTTTTAATCTGTTTTAGTGCTTAGATAAATAAAACTTTTGTTTTAAAGAGTCTCAAATGTTTGGTTGCTGTTTCTACAGCCAGGTGAATGACCAGCAGAAATAAACTGTTCTTTCTGATCCATGGAAACCTTTAAGGAGGCTCAGAACTGCCTAAATCCCTTGGTATTAAACAGAAAGTAGAAACAAGAACTTCTGTAGCAGGAAAGCTCTTTCAGTGTGTGTGTGTTAAGTGTTTCATTTGTTTTTCAGACTTTTAAACCTTTAAAAACATTCTGCTCTGATAATATTTCTGTGTTCACAAAGTCTTCAGTTTGTTACTGCTTGCTGCTGAATTTAAAAGCTTAAAGAAATTGCAACAGCCATTCTCTAGAGTATCTTTTTACATCCTTCTCTTTGTTATGATTTCAGCTGGAAAAAATATTTTATTTCCTAGTAACTGGTACAGTGCTGTGTTCTGGATTTATGATGAGAATAATGTTGATAACACACTGATGTTTTAGTTGTTGCTGAACAGTGCTTACACTAAGTGAAGGACTTTTCATGTCCTCATACTGCCCTGCCAGGGAGGTGCTGGGGGTGCACACAAGTTAGGAGGGGACACAGCAGGGACAGCTGACCCCACTGCCCAAAGGGATATGTCATAAAGTATGATATCATGCTGAACAAAAAACTAGGGAGGAGTTGGCTGGGACATGGCAGCCCGCTGCTTGGGGACTGGCTGGGCATCCATCACTGGGTGGTGAGCAACCGCACTGTTCATCACTTGTTTTTTATATTCTTTGATCATTATTATTACTATTTTTATTTTCCACTCCTTTTCTGTCCTATCAAATTATCTTCATCTGAACCCATGAGCTTTACGCATTTTTCTGATTCTCTCCCCCATCCCATGGTAGGCGGGGAGGCGATCGAGTGGCTGTGTGGTGTTGAGCTGCCTGCTGGGTATAACCGCAACAGTCCTTTTTGGCACCCACTGTGGGGCTCAGAGGGTTGAGATAATGACAGATCTGATGAGAACACGTTAAACAAATTCGTTAAAAGCATTCATTATATTAGTTTAATACTTGCTGGTTACAAAGTTGCTCTCAGTGTGCTTGTTCTCAGGGTTGAACTATGTAATCTCTTACTGTAAAAGTTCCCTGTTTTTCTGTTTATCACCTTGGGGATATGGGTTAAATTTATCATTTTGCTGTACTGTGTAACACTGGCTTATGATATGACAAAATTACTGGGTGTGAGACTAATCTGGTATTTGTACTCAGCATTGCTGTCATCTCCATACTTCAGGAACCATCTTTAGGAAACTATTAATAATTACACTTTCTACCTTTTTCCTCGGAGACCCAACCCATGGGGAGACACCTCCCTTGTTTTCCCCTTCTTTTCCAATCTAATTACAATTAAAGAATTCTCTCTTGAGAATTTTGAATATCCATGGAATGTTCAAACCAGCATGTTCCTATTGCTATGTCTCCTGAGTGTGTTTCAGGGATTGTTTAAGGTTAAAGAATTATTTAAGAATACCATCCAGAGATCTGCCCCAAGACTGGATACTTATGAGTGGTAGGGTGTGTGGGATAGTATGGGCAAGTGCTGAGGACAGTAGGCAGCTCCCAGTGTTTTGGAACTTCACCCCTGAACAATTGCAGAATCAAGAAAACTAGTAAAACATTTAGAAAAGATATGCTGTTGCCCTGGCAATACCAGAGAGGCATAAAATCACTGCAACGTGCTGGGGCCTATGCTTACTGAGCCCTGCTCAATGCTATTCAGTACCTTGAAGAGGAAAAGAAGGTCTCTGGATCTGATGGCAAAACAACAGACACCGCAGCTGAACCAGAGAACCAGCCCATGCCGGTATCTGTTGCCCTATAAAAAAGAAGAAATACTGAAAGTAGAAGTCAGCTCATTTAGTAAGGGAAGAAGATCCTACTAAGAAGGGGAAGGAGGAAGAAGTGGAAGAGGCAGGCTACTCCAAAGCAGGGCCATCGTGAGAAGAGAAAGAGGCAGAACTCATAAATGACATGATAACGACTCAGTAGCTATCTGTGGGTGAGCTGCAAGATACGTGAAAAAACTTCAGCTTTCATCCACGTGAAACGTTGTCATCTGGCTGCTCTGATGCTGGGACAATGAGGCCAGTAGGGAATTAGAGGGTAGGGAAGCAGCTGGGATCTTTTTCTAGGGAAGGGTGCATTGAGAAAGTGAGTAGAATAGGGGCACAAGCCCTCAGTCTCTGGAGGCAACTCCTGTCAGGTGTGAAAGAAAGGTATCCTTTCAAGGAAGATGTTATATGTCACCCATGAAAGCATACCTCCATGGAGAAAGGTACCCAGTACCTGAGGGAATTAGCCATGCTGGAAGTGACTGGTATATGATGACCTGGACAATGAGCAGTTTTCCAAAGATCCAAATGAAGTCAAGTGTACACAACCCACATGGCAGAAGTTTGTATGGAGCACATCATCATCGTATGCCAAGTCATTGCAGTAATAACCATGCAAAATGGAGAGGAAAAAATGGTGGTTGAATTGGCTGTCCAGCTCCAGGAATATGAAGAAAATCTCTTTTCCTCTCTAGGGACCTGTGTCTCGACTACAGAGAAACTGTTCCGGGAGGTCCAGCAATTCAAAGAGGGTATGTCCTACTCTCCACCTGACAGTCCAGTATCTCAGCTATTAGGAGTAAGCCTGCCTCTGTTAGACATAGAGGATGTAGTGGGTACTACTAAAGGCCACCCTGTGGTCTTACATGAGTGACCATAGAGAGGGCACGCGGAAGCATGTTAAAAACATGTTTTAACAAAACATGGAAAATCTACCTTGATCTTTGGGGCATGGTTATGTGAGTTTCAAGGTCAAATAATCACAGAAGAGGGAGTTCTTCTGAAAAAACTGCTACTCCAGTTTCCAGTGGACAGTTCTCCAGACAGAGTATAAGGGCTGATCTTACTTCTGGTCTTAATAAAGACACTTCTAATTTGTATTTATAAGAAGTGAGTAACAGACTCCTATGACTGGGACTAGAGGGACCCTGCTTCCAGCCAGGTGGAGGAAAGGGACAACTGGGTTTATTGGACTGCATGGATCAGATGGCCTGGCACATCCAACTCACAGAAGTATAAGGCTACAGTGGACACGAGTGCATAGCGTACCCTGATGCCATCAAGCTGTACAGAGGAAGAGCCCGTTTGTATTTCTGGAGTGACAGGAAGAACATTCCTCTTCACCATGCACTCATTCACGAAGACGTTAAATAGTATTGACCCCTGAGGAATACCACCTGTGACAAATCTCACAGTGCCAATGCTCATCTGTGTGATGTCAGACCCATGGGTTTGCCATAGACATCTTTATCTATCAATGAAGCGATTTAATCTGTGGTTGCTTAAGCAAGATCTGAATCATCTTTCAATTTGTAGTTATTCAATAGAACATGTCTCGCCATTCTAAGCTTCACTGAACTTGGAGATCAAGAACAAAGGTTGGTCAGAATTTGTTTTTACCAATAAGAAAGCAAAGTTTTTAATGTAACTGAATCTGGTATAAGGAAATAATTTTAAAATATCCTATTTCCCATCCAGAGCACATATTTACATTGTGGTCTTCTTGACCACTTGGGCACATTAAGAAGTTTTTCCAGGTTCCAGTGTTGTTCATTCCAGTAAGCTATTTTCCAGTTAACAATATGAAAAAAAATAGTGTTTTTCTTTTATATAAATCTTAGCACACCAGCAAAATAGCTTTTTCTTTTTATATAAAATACTTCTGGAATCTCTCAGAAATTATATTCACTACATGTGATGCTATATATAGTTTTGAATCTATAATGGCCACATTGCACTTACATATTGCATTTCTCTTCTGCTCAGCACAGGAGCAGTTTCCACAACCTTCAGAAGTACCTACTGATTATAATGGGGCAAATCTATTTTTTCTTGCTGACAGGATCTGTTGACACACAAGTCCTCACTTTTGAGACTTTTACTTTTTCTTTTTACTCTTTTAAATAAGAAACAGACATTCTGGGAGCTTTTCATGGCACATTTTCTGTTTGTTTTCAACAAATGGAAAATGATTATAAATGATACTGTTTCTTAACGAGCTACAGTAGGTATAGTCAAATGACCGAAATAAACAAATCCATTCCTATATTCTCCTGTTTCCAGCAGCCTAAAGCACTCATCAACTATCCCTTTTAAGATAAAAGACGCCGTTTTCTGCCTTACTTTGATCTCTTGCCAGTCCCAGACCACCTCAGTAACTTATTTCAGATGCTCTTTTTACTTTCAGAAACTACTCAACTTTCCTGGGGATGGGAATGAGATGGGGGAAGGTAGAGGAAAAGGAGTAATAAAGATTGATTTTATTTTGCTTTGCTTTTCCACAGTACTGATAAAATAACTATTTCCTATCCCGTCGCTTCTTACATGTGGGCAGCAGCTCCTTAAGGCTTATCCAGCCTTAGCGCTTGACAAACTGTAAAATTTGTTAATGATGTCAACAGTATTGCCTTTTGCTGGGTAGGGGTGAATGTTGCCTGTGGCAAAGAGTTTTTGTGCTGGAGTATGTGAGCTTTTTTTTCCAGTATATTAATTTCCAGACAAGAACTCTGTCCAGCTCTTTTCCTAATGTTGTGATCTTATGCTTTGAGACTAAGGACAAGGTCAAGAAGAAATATTCTTGACTATTTCTAGGTTAATTAATTCTTAATTCTTGTTCTTAGAGAACTGTAATTCTATTTTCACATTTCTGGACATACAGAAATGTGAGTTTCACCACGTCACCTTACCCTAACTTTGCTGTAACAAGCCATAGGACACATGAGCCATCGTGTTGCTACTTTTACTGACTTCATACCTCCATTTTTCATATTTTTACATCTGAGTGAGAGGTTGATGAAATGTCTGGTCTGCTTCTGAATAGAAGTCATAAATGTGTATTACAAATTACCTCTCATCACCTACATAACTGGAGTACGTATTGAGAGAATGACAGAATAGTTTGGGTTGAAGGGACCTTAAAGATCATCCCCCCCCCCTGCCATGGGCAGAGACACCTTCCACTAGAGCAGGTTGCTCAAAGCCCCGTCCAACCTGGCCATGAACACTATCAGGGATAGGGCAGCCACAGCTTCTCTGGGCAACCCGTGACAGCGCCTCAGCACCCTCACAGTAAAGAATTGCTTCCTTATGTCTAATCTAAATCTCCCTTCTTTCAGTTTAAAGCCATTCCCTCTTGTTCTGTCACTACACGCCCTTGTAAAAAGTCCCTCTCCAGATCTGCTGTAGGTCCCCTTTAGGCACTGGAAGGCTGCTATAAAGTTTTCCCAGAGCCTTCTTGAGGCTGAACCACCTCAAGTCTCTCAGCCTATCTTATAGGTACTTCAGCTCCTTCAGTTAGGAACTTTATGGAGTTGAAGAGCAATGTCAAGCCTCTCTAGACAAAGAGAGAAAAAGCATAAGGTTATATCTCTAAAAATTTTTGAAAAAATTCTCCCCTTGTTTCCAATTATTGTTTCTACATTTCCCATCTAAAACTCTCAAGAAGATTTTATGCTGGTTGGAGATATGTATTGCAGATGAATGAAATCAAATTATCACTTGATATGGAAGAAAAAACTGAGGATGAAACC
The DNA here is from genome assembly GCF_000696875.1 of Nestor notabilis. NCBI lineage: Eukaryota > Metazoa > Chordata > Aves > Psittaciformes > Psittacidae > Nestor > Nestor notabilis. The sequence goes on from NW_009934923.1 coordinate 18,091, forward strand.
TTTCTAAAGACCATTTTTGCAAATGCTCCCCTGGAAAGCAGAAAAATTGTTTTCTTTTTTTTCTGTCAGAATTGTATGTAGCGTTTCTGTGTAGCCATAAAATACAGGAAGGCTCTCCATTATGAAGACAATTAATAAAATTAGATAGGTAGAATTAGATTTCTTCCATGTCTGATCTTTAACTGGAATTTAAAAAGTTGATATCAGCAGTCTGGATTATCTAAGAGATATTTTTTTGTGGTCTATATACAATCTAGTATATTTTTTAACCTTCTTTCAAGTCATTAGCAGTTACTTTCATGAACATGACACTTTACAGAATTATTGTTATGGTGAAAATAGTCCTTTTAAGACTGACTCTGCATTACTGTCAGTGGTGTTTTGACTTCTAGTAGCAGGACATTAATAAAATTAGAAATGTCTCTTCCCTGTATTATCCATTAGATGTGCAATTGGCTTTCTATGGTTTACATGCATATTTTAAAACTCCGAGAATCATCGATTAATGTAAACTACCAGTGCTCCATTAAAAACATTGAAATTTGTATTACTTGCTCAAGACTTCTCCAATAAATGCAATGCACGTTTAGCAAACTATTTTAATATTTCATCTTAGCTTATTGTACACCAAGGGGCAGACACACTTATATGGTCTGAACTCACTGAAGATGGAGCTAGAGTAAAGGCAATTCCAATTGCATTGCATCTCATGCAAATGATCTCAAAGGATAAGCATTCCTGGGCTTGTCCTGTACTTGGATAAAAGACCATCTGGAAGTCCCAGATACACTAGGCACAAACCAAGACATCATGGCTGAACACTACACCACAGAAAGTGAATGAATTAGAAGGCTACATTTTCCCCCTCATCACTGGTGGGTGAGTCAGAGATCTAAAGTTACCGAAACTAATTGCCCTCTTTGCAATGAAGCAACACTATAAACAATGATATCTATATCATTTATGTCAAAGATCATTAGTTCCAAAATAAGATGATAGAATTTAAACACATTTAAAATATTTGAAGCTGAAATTTAATATTTGGGCTCATAATAGCAAGGGTTAAAGCTGTTTTTATGGTAAAGTAGAAGACATGCAACTTTTAAGATGACAGGTTGAATCATACAAAACCAGAAAAGTGAAGTCCAGACGAGAAGCTATGATAAACATTGGCCTCACTAATTCCCATCACCCAGATTCTGAATATGGAAGTTGCTCCAGCTTTGTGTTGCAGAAATTCTCTTCACTGAGTTGTTCTTTTCACTCTTTCATTCTCCCCTCCTTTTCTGGCAATGAAGCACATTTTTTTTCCCTGTAATGTAATTATATACAAACTTACAAACTTAACCATATTGCCACGATCTAGCATCACCCACAATTTGGCAGATGCCACTGACTGAAAACACAGCTCTACTTTAAAGTAAAGTCATAGCACTGTTTCTATATTTAAAAACATAGTTTCCATGGCATGACAGCACTGTCTGTACATACTGGGAAAAAACACCAAAGCTTCTTTGTGTGGTGATTCAGTGTTCAACTCTCAGAAACAACATTAATTCAGAATAGAACGTGTGCAATGATTCTTAAAGAGATTCTGAATTTTGAAATAATTTTGAAATTACAGTACTTGTTACTTTAATATCATTGCTGGTTAGGTTGCCCAATTCAGAACTTGTGTCCGTGCTTTTAAACAGCTGTTTACTTTAGTTTAGTAATTATTTAGTAATTATTATTTTACTTTAGTAAAAGTATTATTATTTACTTTAGTAAAATAATACCTTACAAAAGGAAGCAGGGTAATATCTCCTACTCATTAAATTAATCCATATTTTTATATTGACATAAAAAGCACAATACACAGAGATTTTTCTCTCTGTTACAGTGGGTTTACTGTATTCCAGTGTGAGCTATTGCAACTCCAGTAAAGGTGATTGGAAGGAGTTCCCAGTGTCCCTGTCATTCTCTGAGATATTGAATTTCTTTCTTTGCACCGTTTGTAGACAAGCAGGGGTTATGGAAAATGGAAGGCCACATCAGTGTTGCAAAAAGAGCTGTGAAGTTGTGAAGTCACCTAGTTGAAATGGTAAAGCATAAATTAATCTTACACAAAAAGAAAAAAAAAATCATACTGTAGAAGAGGAAATCACAGTATTTTAACATTGAACAACCAAAGTATGAGGACAAAAGGGGAGCACTTAACAGTCTTTTCAATCTCAATTTTTACAGATTTCTCTAGACAGCATTCCTTAGAAATAAATTCTTGAAGACCCATCTTTGAACAGGGTTCTAAAAGCACTGTCAATCATGAGTGTTTATAGGTGAGGAAGTATTTTGATTTAAGGTCTGATGAATCTTGCTTGCTTTAAACCACGTTCATCACACTAATTTATGAAAAAGCAAATGTACAATTATTAACTAAATCTCCTGGAACCAAACATTGCAATCAGATTTCCATATACAGTTTTCATTCAAGTGAGGTTTTTAAACAGCCATGATATTGAAGATCAAAAATCTTAAATCTGAACTAGATTAGCCTTTTTTCCTTTCTGCTTATAGAAGTTAGTCTCTTCTCCAGCAGTGCAAGGGATAGATGGTTTCAGAAGAAAACTTGTTAAATTACATTCTTATTCCAATAACTCATTAAAACTGCCCAAGAACTAAATTTAATATTCCAGCATTTTTTGTTTTGATATACCACCAGTGGCTTGCCAAAAGCTCTTGGGACACTATAATCTATACTAGAAAGTTACTTCGTCTTGGAAATACTCTGTATCTTCCTTTGTTTTCTTCTTTCCTTGATGGGCTGGCTGCTGCTTGCCTCTAGAAATGAATAGGATGGTCTGCAGTGAGTGATATAAAGTCAGGGATGCGAGCCAAGAGACATAGAGGGGTGCTTATTCAAAGTCATTCATCCAGTGACTTCACTGAAAGTAGGAGATGAATTTCTCATTGAAGGAAAATGTTTGCCTTTTAACTTAACTGCTTTTATACTTTCACACCATAAGGTACATGAATGCTACTGGCAACACAGAGAAAATGAGATGAAACACCACAGTATCTATGAAAGTAATTCTAGATATCCTGTCTGTATTGCTGTAAGTTAAAAGAAAAAACATTTTGTGTCCTTGGTTCTGTCAAAATGTTGGGAAGCCATAAGGACTAAGTTTCAGGTTTACTCAATAACTAGACAGGAGCAGAAGGACATGCTTTCTACCATCTTGCCACTGATGACAAGCAGCATATGTCTTGTAAAAAAGACTGTGCAGCTATGGATCATCTAAAAGTTAGTGAATTACCTATCCCCTTGAATGTGCATCACCCCAGCTTTGTCAACATATTGGCATGTTGGGCTTTAACCTTCCACTTGCTTCTGTATAAAATTCAAAATATGAGCCCTACCTAAAGTCCCAGACCTTCTCTTGTTCTTTTGTTTTGATATTGTCATTTTTTTTTCTTTTAGTTAGTTGTTTTGTTGCGGGAGGGTTAATTTTTTTTTTTTGGTTGCTTGGTTGGGTTTTTTTGTCTGTGTTTGTTTTTTTCTTAGGACTGTATACTATTCCCTGAAAATATCAAAACATCAAAACACACTTCACACAGAGATGACATCTCGAACTGTGATTACAGCAAATTCCCAAATTCTCTACAATTTTATAACATCTTCCATGTTTCACACTATTTAGTTCCAAGGTAAAAATTCAAAGGCTTATTACCTCTTTGATATGCTGTGAACTGTTTAGCATAATTAGAAACTAAAAAATCAGGAAGCGCTATTTGATCCAAGGAGTCATGCACCAGAGGAATCAATGCAATACTGAATACATTTGTAAGAGTGTTGCAATTTTTTTCTGTTTATGTTTAATGTTTAAAATGTTTATGTTGTCAAAGTTATATTAGGGTAGTAAATGCAGAGCAAATCTTTCAAGGGCAAAGATCCATTGCCTCTGGTGGAGTCATAAAAGATGGGATTTTGGCTGTGGGCACCTCTAAAACGCATTTTTGCATTAATGTTGTAGAGGAAGTTCAATGAGTGTCATTACTATTATAATACCGGTCAAAATCTGAACAGTACTGGAATTGAACGTTATTTTGTGTCTTATTTAGTGTATATGTTTGAACTTGTATTTGTAAATATTTTTGTACGTATGTGATGACATAATGATACCTACCTATCTGTTTATCGGTGGATAAAACTCTTAAAACACAATAATACAAGTCTAGACAGGGAGGAAGGGAAAAAAAGGAAAGATGGATTGATTAATCTAGTGACAGAGTTTAAGAACTTATAACAAAGTCCTGCCACACTAAAAAATACTTTGGGGAAGATTTATTACATTCACTTTTTAAGACTGGAATATTAATAACTGTAAAAGCTAAGGAAGGGTTATCAGTGGCAGTAATAGTTCTTTTATAGTGTCAGAAGATTAATGTTGTATTTCTCTTGCAAAGAAATCCATTTTTTGGGGGGAAAAAAATAAAGAAAAGAGTATCACAAGGAGCTGTGCTGCTGGACACAACCAGTCATGCTTTCTTCAACCCAGGACAAAGGAAAGTTTGGAAAAGGTGAAGCTGGTTTACAGGAATGCAAAGATGGCACCCATATTTATGGTGTTATTTGGCACAGGAACTTGATATACTCTGCAGGTCCACTGCTTTGATGTGCTGGGAAGAGCTGGGATTCTGGAATTTACTTCCTGTCAGGAGAAGGGTAAAGCAAGACCTGACATCACACTTTGGATAAGACTGGCTGTCAAGGTCAGTGATGCTGAGTGGAAGCTAGATAGGAAGGAAGCAGGATTTAAAGAGACATCTGAATATGGAAGGAGACTGTTGATGTGAGATGTGGCTTGAGAACAGACATTATTTCAAGGTTTTATTAGCAAGTGGTCTGGCAGAGAACATAAAGGCAAGATGGGCGGAAAAGGTTGGTAACATAAAAGGACCTGGACTGATAGCATTACAGCAAACAAAGAGAAGGAAGAGACGTGGTGACAACCAAGCCTCTGTAGAGGTTGAGGCCTTTGTACTTGGAGCATAGGATGTAGAAAATCAATTGCTGCAGATGACAGGAATTTGAAGGTAGGTACTTATCTTCTGCAAATACTCTTTATCGTTTTGGCCTTGCCCCTTCTTTACGTAAGCCTATCGTGGTGGCACTTGATTAGATAGGAATATTAAGAGCTGTAAAAACTAAGTGACAGCTGCTCCTGAGTAACTTCTATTTCCTTATTTGCAGGCCAGTATTTCCTAATCAGATGTGCCCTGACTGAACCTTTTCACCTTGCACCTCTATGCAGAAACAACTCTGTATTTGAGAAGCGTGAAAACTTGCTCTAGCAATGAACTACGTAGAAAATATATTCTGCATTCAATATCTGAAAATCAACAAATATCATAATCATCATCATCATAGTCATTGTTGTCATCATCATCATCGTCCAAGCTTGGGGAATAACCTGAATCTGAAGAATATAAGTGTAAAGATCATTCGTATTGCATATTTGCGTGCAAATTCCAGCAGTCTGAAGACTTGTGAAACAGTAAGACAAGATAATCAGAAAACGTATATTAAAAATGCATATCCAAACTAACTTCTTTCCTCCACCATTATAGGCATTGAGAAAAATAAAATTATTGTAATTTTTTGCCTGATGAGACAGAAACAGAGTCTGGTTTAGTTTTGCTGCAAATGTTTCTGATATTTTGTTCCTTGTTTTTAGAAACCACAATTAAAATATTAAAAAACTAATCGGCCTTTGCCTCAAATTCAGATAAGCACTTTTTTTTCCCCCCATGAAACTGTTCAGCAAAACCATTACTGTGAAAACAGTAAGAACATCAAAACTGTATCCTCAAATTAGCACTGTTGAAACTGATGATGTTTAATATTAGTCAAGTGAAAAATGAGATACTGATTAGCTATAACAAACTGTTGAAAAGTTCTCTCAGAAAAGACCAACAAAAAAGTTGTCATGGTGGTCAAGAGAAAATATCAGAAACTACGTGTGAGGCAGCAGGGAAATTAGTATGCATTAGTACCTTATCTTCCTAGAGTGGTCAACTTTGATCATGTTAGTGATGTGAAAAGAGGAGCAGCAAGAAAGAGACACTGCTGCGAAAGCACTCAAGAAAATTGCTAGTGAAAACCTGCAGGACAAACTAACCACAACAGGTGAGTTAACAAGATCAACAAACAGACCAGCCTTGTTAAGGGCAAGATACTGCAGAGGAAGAAAGGTTTAATACTTTTTCTCTTCTCAAAGAGTTCTGAATGCTGAGCTGCTGTGACCGATAAGATTTTCTGGAAAGATAAAGACAGTAAATCTATACACACATGAAAACAGCTGTTCTGTCTTGCAATGGTATGTGTCTGCTTGTATTGAATTTTCTTGTTTTGAAAGCATGCAGCACCCCAAAGAAGATTTGGGTTAGCCACTGGTGATTTACACTCTTAGTACCTAATTCAGGTGAAGTTCGTTTGACATCAACTTATTGTCAACAACTCATTTTAGATCTACCTTGTTTATGAGGAAGCCTCATCATAAAGTTCTGACCTTTCTTTAGCTTTATTCTATCTATTTATCATGGAATTTTGTATGTCTGTGTATAAATTCTAACTGATTTTTTGCATCTAAGGTAAAATCTAGTTTGCGCTGTACATCTGGCCTAGTTCCACCAAATCCTACTTCAATGTGAAGCCAAGCAAAGGCTTAAAAACACTATTTAAAAAAAAAAACAAAAAAAAACCCAAAACAGCCAAGATTAAAATATCTGGTTTTAATCTTTTTTTTCTTTTTTTTTTTTTAACATTTATAGGTGATATGGAGATAGTAAACCAAATTGATTAACTGGCATTTATTCACTTGAAGTTTTATGCATAAAGGTAGGTGGGTTTAGTACTTGTTAGTTACCTATGCTATCTAAAGTGCTAGGCACTGTGGTTGATAATCTTTCAGGAGTCTTATTTTGGACATCCCAAAAAAGAGGCCTAAAAATGATCCTATGATATAACAGTGTAAGATAAGATGCAAACATGAACACAAACACAAAATTTGTGTATTCCTATGTGTCCCTATTACAAAAGATTTAGGGAACTGAGAAGCCCTCTGATAAATAAGCCTAGACAAGAAATATGCAGTCTTTGCTGTGTATCACTTTTATCTATTGCAAACTTCTATAATTTGCTGCATTTGGAATTGATTTACTTAAACTAGAAGTTCATTTTATACAGCCAGTAGGCATCAGGATGCAGAATATACATTACAATTGATAAGGTACTTAGAGAATGCAGACGTTCCAAGCTGAGCTAACTTAACTTTATATTGTCGTATCAACTTCACTAAAGAGTGGAAAGTTATGAAATACTGTTGTTTTAAAGAGATTCCTCAATAGAAGGATTTTATTGATGTACCAATTAAAGCAGTCAGACCCACACATTTTACTCTTTAATCTACTGGCCTCATTCTAATGATTGTAATTTATTTTTCTTCTCCAGACTTGAGCTGCTGTGATCTGATTTTTTTCTACAGCCTTTTTCTGCAGGGTGTGCATGCAGTCAGTCTCTGTGGGACAGACATAGTAAGAGCAGTCATGTTGCACTGGCCTTTTCAAACAACAGCTGAATTTTTCATTGTCCTCACATAGAAAAGTGGCTGCTGTTCTCCTCGGACATCTTCTTCCACCTTCCTAGGCAGGAAGGTAAGGACACCTTAGATCTAACATAAGCAGTCATGGGCACCCCTCACCTTCCAGGAAAGTCCCACCCCTTCTGGTTGTCACATGTCCCACTTGCCCTTGAAAGTCCCACCCCTCCTTTCATCTTGCAGTCTAGTTGCTCCACCTCTTTCTGCCACTTCGGGTAAAATGGCATACCCACGTCTTGGCTAGCAGCCCTGTAGCTGGCTGGCAGGACCAGGGGCTGGTTGGCTCCTTACAGTTTACCCAGAAGTACAGCACTCCACATATGGTCTCACCAGGGCTTAGTAGAGAGGAAGACGGTACCGGATGGTAATGGTTTTCCTAATGCAGCTGAGGATATACTTGGCTATGTTTACAGGCAACATGACCTAGTGATGAAGTGAAGTTGGAAGGAACTTCAAGACTGCTACAGGACAGAGTTAGAATTCACAATGATTTTGACCAGTTGGAGAAATGGTCTGAAAAAACTAGGATTAAATACTACTAGGATGTATGAAGGGATCCATATTTAGGAGGACAAAAATGTAGGAAGAACTACAGCAGATCTGTGAAAGAGAAACTAGTGTTTATAAAAGATGATATGCTGAACACACAGTTTCTTTTTGTAAGAGCTCAACAACATCATGCTTTTACAAAAGGAGAGAACCGTCATCCTGGAATAGATGAAGAAAACAGAAAAGATGTATAAACAGAAGTTTCAGTTACACAAAAGATTAAATTATTCTATCATTCTTTGCAACTTTTGAGAAGTTTCTGCCAGAATATTGTCTCCAGTTTTGTTCATCACATATATAGAAAGATAAGGCCAAAAGAGTCCCCTAGAAATCAGTGTAAAGAATTTATTCCTTGTCCCTAGCTCATCCTGACTAAATCTTATTCCCTGTGAATGACTTGGGATTTCCATGCTGTGTCTTCCTGCCAAGACAGGCTTAAACTCCTGGACTGTATCCTGAGTTCACTTACAAGAAAAAAACCCAACCTTTCACTTTTTCCTGCCTTCCTCTTCCAAGACCTTCATCCCATCCCAATCATAAAGTCTATTACAATCTTGAGAAGTCTAGAAATAAAGGCATAGAAATAATGACCTGTGAACATGGCTTAAGAGCAACTGGATGGTCTAAAAAAAGATGACGGGAGAGAGAAATGTCAGTCTTCAAGCTTATAAATCACTCAGAGAGAGAATGGGATCTGTTCTTCAGATCACTGTTGGACAGGATGGGAAGAGATTAAATCACAGTAGGAAAATTTAACTCTCATACTATGGAAACTTTCTGGCTATGTGAAGATTTGTTTAAGTGCTGTCTTATATGGTCTGGGAGCTGGGGAAGTTCTCATTACCAAAAGTTTTTAAAAGCAGTTTGGATAAACATTTGTGAGCACTTACAAAAGATAGTGGATCCTGCCTGTGTCAGAGAAACATCTGACTCTCCAAGCTTTTCCTTCCCAGTGTCATTTTCTATAACTCTTGGATACTATACTAAAGGCTAAAATGCTGCAAGGATTTTCCTTTGGAAAGGGTGGAGTTCAGGATGGGCAGATTGGTTTGTGAGATCAATTAAACCAAATTCAAAACAAGAGATATTTTATAATTCAGCCACTTGATGATGTATCTTTGACTTTTGGCTAATACCAGAAGAAGAGAAATATGCTCCTACAGGCGCTATTTCCTATGCCAGCTCCTCTGGATTTTGACTTCGTAAGGGTTATATTATGTCAGCAAACTCAGACACGTTAAAAAGTTACATTAATCATATAAAAAAAATACATTTTCACAGAAACCTGCTAACTCCATAAAAAACCCTCACTGAAATATGTATGAGGACATTCACTGTAGCACAGGAAGCACAGAAAGTACAGTCAACATTGAAAAAAATTACTCAAGAATATTTCTTTAGCAAGAGCTTCTGTTTCAAAGGTGAAGTGATCTTTCCTAAATCAGTTTGGGATGACAATATGAGGATGCCAAGTCTGTTGGATAAGATGAAGATCAGTGTTTGGCTTGATGTATGTTTCCTAAGATTTACTTTGGACTTCTTTTTACAAAAAGGTAAAACAGCACATCTATTCCTTACATAAGTAGTTCCTGCAGATAAGGGTAAAAAGTTTTGAATACTTGCGAAGACTGGTGATTTTACAGCCTAGCCTACAGCTTCCTGATCTCAGTATTGACTATTTATCAACCTGAATGAGTTTCAAATCAGGAGCTTAGGATGAGATCCAGAAAGACAACATTAGGCACCTCTAGTTAAAATTTTGCAAAGCATAAAGTGAGTTTTCTGTCTCAGCATATGTGAAACAAAGAAATTGTACCACTTGACCATTCTTGTATAGTCAGTGGGAGATATCATTTCCTCTAAAGATGATCTACAGAATTTAACAAACAGCATAGAAACCCACTAACAAATGCAGAACTTGTGAGTTGCTCTGAGCTTCTTGCTCCCTTTTCAGAGGTACGTTAAAGTAATGTGGTCCCTGGGGAGCCAGAATCACTTAACAAAAACTCCTCTCACTTCTGCGTCCTTGAGTCCCTGTGTGTGGCCTGGCTGTGCTGTAACACTAGACCAGGCTAAGCCTCCTTCTTTACAGGCAGGCTTTGGCTTGTAGGGTGCATGTGGGCACTCTGGACTGGAGCTACAGGTCAAATCTGCATGACCCTGGCATTCAAGCAATTATTTAAAGACTGACTAAAAAGACAAGGGAGTTAAAGTGGTCTTCCTTTGCATTTCTTTCACATCGGCAAAGGCAACAAGTACACTTTAAAATCAGTAACAACAGCAACAAAATGCTCAGAGTCTGTTATTATTGAAGCAGGATGTGAATTTCTGTAATGAACACCTGAGCAGAGGGAATGGAAAGATCTTCATGTGACTGCTGTTGGGGGCTGTTGTTCCAGGTATTTGGTAGCACAACAGATGACTTCCTAATCCCATGTGAGATATTTTACTTATGTTTATACTTGAAAGTGACATTTTAATTAAAATTGGAATTAGATAACTCATATGGCTAATGCTCACATTTTATTGTGTTTGACTAGAAGGGTATCTAGATACTGCAACTTTGTCACTTAAGCTCTTAAAGACAAGAGCTAAAAATCTAAACCAGTTTCAAAATTTTTAGCAAACATTTTTATAAATATTGCAAAATAAAAAATAAAGAGTTAATGCTATTGGGGTTTTTTTTAAAATATTTAATATTTAATTATTTATGGATCACTGAAAGTACCATCCTTTCTCACATATCTCAATACCAGAAAAATTGCATAACTGACGTTTTGTTAATCTATTTATTTTGTGCCCTCTTACAGATGCAGGTTGTTTTGTCCACATTTGTCTCATTCCAGCAGATGACAATGTGAGATAATACTGTTGATTATACAAGAATTTTGGATTTAAAAATTCTGCTGAAATTGAACAACTGTTTTTGAGTTCAGGATGGAAGAAATGTCTATTTGTATTTTTTTTATTTATCAGTCTCTTAAAGCTATTTCCATGTGCAATAAAGTATGTTAATAGGAAATGAAAAATAAATGCAAAATATTTAGGACTGCATAGTAATGCTGTCTATGCTAAACTCTAAATTAAGCAACTCCTTAATTTTATCTGTTCTCTGCAAATGTTCCAACTGATCTAAATATGATGGCTGAAAGCGTAAGAGACTGCATGAGGCAACCAAGTAAACTAGTCTGGTGCTATCTAATCTAACTAGCTCTTTGCCCAGCCTTGGAGGTAAGGAGGTCCATGGGGAGTCCACATGGCCCAGATGTTCTCCAGACTTCTGGATCTGGAGTTTCAGGTCATACAGGCAGTTCACATTCCCCATACTTACAGAGCAGCCATGGGCAGAATTTTCTGCTATGTTTAATAGTTTCCCTGGAGACTTTAATTATCAGAATTGTCTTTAAAACTAGAGTGTTGGATGTTCATCCTATGATCACAATGAATCAGGGCTGTTCTCTCTGGCTATTTCAGCTCTTCCCTTTTTGGCACTGTATTCCTCTGGTCTGTAACTGTGTAACTAGTGACCTTACATTCAAGTGTGTATTTGTGCATGTGTACAGATAAGAATAGTTTTGCCACTGTATCTGAAATTCTGATTGCTGGATAGCTATACTTTGGAGGGTTTAAGAAAAGCAGTAAGCATCAAAATGACTGACTCACTTCATGAAGTTTGGTTCCCTGCTAGCTGCTGTCAGCAGTGGTAATAAGCATGTGTTCATAGCTGATAACATTGACTTTCTGGGAAGGGCCATATAATCTTCTAATTCCTTCTCAGTTTTGCTTTGTGTTTCCAAACACTCTCATTGTTGAGAACCAAATTCCAGAATTCAGTACTACTACCAGTCTTGCTAGACAATCTGAGGATGTTCCTGTACCTGATATCTATGAATTGGTTTCCTTAGGCAGAATTCACTGGGACAAAGATTTTCATGGATCCCATGAGACTGGGAACACACCTTTAAGTCCTCATGCTTAATTACTGTATTATGCTACGATTATAAAACGAAGGCTTCTTTGCAAAGAATTCTGATATCATTTCTTTTTTTTTTTACTCTTTTTGACACCCAGATTTTCTAAAGGCAACAAATTAAACAATAAGAAATCTTTATGATATACTTTATAAAATTACTCAGAACTGAACAAAAATTAAGCACAATTCAGTTGGTGACATCCAGCTGAAAAACATACAAAGCATTCTTTACTTAAATCCCATTGCTTGTAAGTTTAAGTTTTTGTAGGAGATTTCTTCTTTCCAGAGCCTGGAAGGACTTGAATACTAATTGCTTCTTCACTAATACTTAAGTGTTTTGGACTTTGTCTTCAGAAACCTGTAGATTGGTGGCAAAATTGTATAGTTATCTATCCTTTCAATATCTCACTGGTTTTGATAAGAATGTGGAAGAATAGGCTAGTTTCACTACATAAATAGTTAACTAAACCAATTTTTACATATACATACATATGCTCAAAGCTTTTCAGTCTTTCC
>NW_009934923.1:30799-33366 GCF_000696875.1 Nestor notabilis
ATTTACCTTTGAAACTTACCAATGCAAATGAAAGTGATACAAGCAAAGGTTTAACTTATCAAGTGGAGGTTAAATGCACAGAAGTTTAAATGAATTTTACAGACACAACTGTTTTATACTGTTGTAATTTTCCTAATAAACGATATGCTTAAGTTTCCATTTTCTGAATCTAGACTGACTCACTGAGCTGTGTTGTGTGGGAAGAGAATTCTCTGCAACAATACCTTGTGGAGGAATAACCTGTTACTTCAAAATAAAGTATATACACCTTTGTCATTACTGTATTATTCTCTTGTGTTCAAGAATGGTTTGCTGATAAATTACCTGGCATTTTAAAATGGATGAAAATTAAAATAGGTGAGAAAGTTCACCAAAGATATTTCCATACAAAAGCTGCCAGCATTTGGTGTCCAGCCAGACCAATACAGCACTGGAGTTAGATCATAAGCTTCCCTTATATTTTACGTGACAGAGGGATCCTCCTCACCAGTAAACTTCAAGGATACATTGAGGTGAAATGCAGAGGAAAGGGGTGAGGTTTAGGCACATCAAGTGACATAGCAGAGCCAGATAGGGACCTGACACTGCTTTTCTGTCTGAATCCTCAGCTCTGAAACTTCCTTCAGTATTCAGTACCAAAAGAAAGGGATGATGATGATGAATGTTACACAGGCCTATGGTGTGAACAGTGAGGTCCAATTCCTTGCTTGAAGAGCAAGTTTGAACCTTTTGATATTAGTAGGGAGCAAAAACTGAGATTGGGGTCATTGTCATGGTTTAAGCCCAAGCTGAACCCAGGACAGTCATATTTGCCAACTTTGATGTTTTTGGAGCAAATTTTGTGGTATTTTTGCTTTGTAGCCTTTTGGGACATGGACCAAATACGGGATCCCACCAGTTCAGAAACTTCTTTCTGTTCTTATGTATCCTGCATGAATTTATCTACAGGAATTTAGGTGTCTAAAGAGTTTAGTTATTAGGTGGCAGATCTGAAGTTGTCAGTGACACTGAATTGGGAGACTTGAACAGAGAATAAAATGCCTAAGCCCAAGATGGTTTGTTTGGTTATTTTTACCACTTCATTTTCAAAACTCCTTCCACAGTTCATTGCAAAAGAAAATGGTCTGTGAAAAAACCCAAACAAAGGAAACCAAAACCCAAAACAAACAAACAGACAAACAAAAAAGCCAAGCTTCATTATCTTTCTACTTCAAGATCATCCTGCAACCTGGCACATTACTGAGGTTTTTTTACCCTCTGGTACAGGAAGCCCTGTCAGAAATGTAGGAAATAACAAGCCCACAAAACTTTCCAGCTCTTGTAAAGGTTCTGTTGTTGTCAAAGGGCACATAAAACTCAGAGTGAGATAAGAATGAAACAAACAATTGTCATTTCTTAGAGCAACCACTGGCACAAGTAGCCAAGCAGAGAAAAAGAAGTGGAAGACTGAAATACAAGATTAAAGAAAATATTTAAACAGTTCTAATACCTGTCAAAGTTTCTGTTTCAACTAAATACGAAAAGAAAACAACATCACAGTATAACAAAAACAAATACATCACTGAATCTACAGGTTGCAATGTTACAGGACTCTTTCTACTAGAAGTGTCAGCAAAGGTGAAATTCAGTTCTGCACCACAGCTGGCTCTGTGTAAGTACCGCCTAGCATATACATAGTGAAAACATGGTGCTCACTTAAATAATGAAGTAAGGATCTGTATGTAATCACTGTTACCAAATTGGTTTTGGGCTACTAAGCATCACTTTGTATTGCACTTATACCAGGGTTATCAGAAATGCTTGGCATTGACATAGGCTTAAGTCTATACCCATTGCAGTAAATGGAATTTTAACCCCTAGTTGTCAACAGAAACATAAACTGAACTTGTACTGATCAGAGAAGCATTTTGTATGTGGTACCATATCTGCAACACTAATGAGTAGTGGATGTTTATTGAAAAAGTAGCAAAAATAAGATATCTTTTCAGCCTCTATCCATCAAAGATTTAGTGATATGCTACCACAGAGACAGCATCCTGACCATTGCATCTAATAGTCTATTTTCCATCAGTTTGGAAGATCTGGTATTTAAACTATTAATATAACTGTACTTTACAGTATCCTACAGTAATTTCTTTCATAATCCCATTAGACTGCATGTGAAAAAACACATCCTTATTTGAAAATTATGCCTGATAGTTAAAACGGATGTCACTAATTCTTGCATTATCAAGAGAAAGAGTGAGTATGTACAGATATTTAAAATGGCTTACTCAGTCTGGAGCCTTGGCTTTGGATTTGGTGAATCCTCAGGTTAGATTCCTGCATATCATTGTTTTTTCCTTTGGTTCTTTATTTCTTTCTAATGATTCAAATTCCCATTCCCCCTACCCTCGCCCTTTGTCTTTTTAACACTTCTGAACTGTCTGACAACTATCTATGTCTCCAAAACTTCTTGAATAACAGCAATAAAGAGAAATCCCTCACTGTGCACATGTAATTTTACCACAGTCTTTCTTTTTTTTATATTTATTATATATATTAATATTAAATATATTTTAATAAAT
>NW_009934924.1:0-24972 GCF_000696875.1 Nestor notabilis
CAGGCCGGGCCGCGTCCCCGTCAGCGGGGCTCCTCCGCGCCCCGACCCGCGGCACAGGGCAGGGAAGGTGCGCGGTGCTGGCTAAGGGAGCGCCGCGTTCCCTGACGCAGGGCTGAACAGTAATTTCCAGTGCAAAGTGCCCACTGCAATACCATCCGCTCCAGAGCAGCTTTTCTGCAGGACACTTTTGGCACTGAGTATTTCATGGCATTGAACTCCAGAGGTTATCTAACTTGGTAAAAAGCAAATCGACATGAAGTCTTGAACTCATGTTTGACTAACAAAGTCTTTGCAACATAAAGACATGCAAAGTCGTTACCTATTTTCCTACAACAGCCACTGACTGCATTCACTCCTGTATGTTGCTCAACTCCTGAAAGCTGTATTCCCATTTGCTTGCAATATTTTCATTCTTTCAAGCCTCAAAACATTTCTATCACTATTCGATCACCTTTGTTTCTCTATGTCTGGGACAGAATTCTATTAATTTGTTCTACCTGTGCACAAAGCACATCAAACACTGCTGCTCAGTGTACACAGATGAGCGCATGGGCTATACATACTCTTGTACAACATGGAAAACATTTAATTGAAAATAAATCTGATTTGTCTGTGAAACTTCATTTGGAGAAGTACTCAATATGTTCACCTGTGACAGCAGAATTGAAAGAAGTGTTGTCAAGTAAATACACAATGTCACTTCAAATGACATTTCACAAGGGAATCTCCTCTGTATGTCGTACTTTGTAAAGATACACCTTCTCAGCAGCAGTACGACAGCTAAAAGAAGAATACTAAATTCATTCCCCTTGCAAGGCAGGAAACGTTTTTTGCAGACACCACAATTTTCAGTTCCTCATGCCCAAGCTGTGGTATTGGACAAAAGTCAGAGAAGTCTCAGCCCTCACTTCACTACTCCTCAAAAAGTAGAGGCCAACTGCTCCCTCCAGTTAATATCATACATTCCTAAACCCTTTCAGTTAAACTAAATCTTAAAAATATCCCATGCTCAGTCATGAGTAACCCTATATTCTCATAACACAAGTAGTACAGGCTTAACATGAAATTGAATTAATACTGGTATCACTCAGTTTTAGTGATCTTCTTTTCTACATTCCTTCTTGTTGTATCTTTCAAAGATGTCACCCAAGCTGTCAGAGATGGGGACGAGAAGCAGTGACACCAAATAAATGAAAATAATTCTTAGTTGTGTCAATTAACCCGATTCAGCTTAAGCTTCATAGTTAAACTACTATTTTTTCAGTCAGATTTTAAAAACTTTTCTTGTGAGCAGGTGAAGTAATAACTAACACAATCCAGAAAAAACAAAGGATGACTCAAACCCACACTTACTTCAGAAAAACATCAGGATTTCTGATCCCACCAAAAAGAGGTTTTTGTCACTTTACTTGAAGAAACAGCTGAATTAGGATGACTGAACACAACACAATGCAAGAGCTAGATTTTCTAACCATTCTTTGCACTAGATCGCTCTTGGAAACCTGGTCACCCATAGCATATGTCTTTAATACTTAACAATCATTCTGTATGTTAAACCTTGGATAAGAACCCTACTCACATCAATTCAAATCAGCAGCAGTGTCACTTAACCAGGAAAGAATTTATAATAGGGAGGGGAGCATGGTCTAAGATTAACATCTACTGAAATCAAATGAGGCAGAGGAGGAATTTGTCTTGCATACTAGCCTTGTACCACCACTACATAAAATGTTTTATTTAAGTTCAGACATTGGATTTTATGCACAGAACATCATGCATTTGCAGGTGCATGTTGTAATCCAGCACCACCCTAAAGTGTCTGTATGGCCAGAGATCCTATCACCCGCTTCTCGGAAAAAAAAGTGCTAGCTGAGGTTCATCTCTGCAATGCATGGCTTCTGCTCAGAGCTGGCACTCACCCATCTGGCACAAGGCTCAGGCAAGAGCGAGCCTGTGTCTGCCTGCTAAATACCATGCAACTGACCCCTTACTTTACAGTTCTGGTATGAAAGGGACTACACTGTCCAAGAACACATGATGAACAGAGTATAATTATACAGTAAAAATAAAAACAAAATAGGTAGAGGTTTCAAGATAGCCAATATATAGCAGTTGAACTGCATTCATGTTGGTGGGCTGAAGGTAATATGGATTAGAGTACGTTTTAGGATGGACTCCCACTGAATTTTTATAAAATTCCTACTAGAATGAGAACAAACTGCTATATAAAATGCAAGAAACTGGCTGTGGCCCTGGTGGTTCACCAATATTTAGAGGCTTAAACTCTGAGTAATGATTTAAAGCTAACTAAAGCCATGCACTTGCCTAGCGTACTGGCAGGTTGCTACAATTTGGCTGGCATTCTGTACTCCATGGAAAATATCAACTCCATTAGCACATATACAGCTCAGCTTCAGATGTAAACACACTTCCATTTCATTAGCTGCTCACCAGCTAAGGGTAAGGAGAAACAAATTGCTGTGGATTATGTTTAACATTTTGTTTCACTAATCTGTATTACTGACCCCTCACTTTTTCCACAGGAATGCAGAGTTTACCTCAAATGGTCGAGAACTCTGCAGAGTTAGCTTGCACCTTACAAGAATTAGTTGTAGTATCTTACTTTGAACATAAAAGCGGCTTAGTCTTTGGGTCTTCACCTTCTCAGTTTTACATGGGAAGTCCGTTTCAGGTTTTAAGAACCTTGAAAATCTCCACTACTTCACGTTTGGCTAATGAGGACAGCTAAGTAAGTTACCACTCCTCTGTCCAACAAAGTTATTCCCTTGCCCAGCTCAGATTATGGTATTGAAAGTCCTATTGTTTATTCCCTTCTCACACTTCAGAGTCTGTGCTGGCTCATTAGAAATAAACTGGGGGCCAGCTAAGGTTGCCATCCTTACCGGAAGTACTACTAAAGGGACTATTTGCCTTTCCTGACTGAAGCTCCCAATCATCACATGACAAGTGCTTTGTTATGACATTGCTTGTTTCTCTTCCTCTGCAAAGATAAGCTGTAGGACATACATCACTACTGTGTAACTATACCAGTCCTGGGGTGATGGAGGTCTAGTCCACTTAAAATTATATTACGAGGAACAAACTTGTGTATGTTGACAGGGGCCAAGTCAGATAGAAAAACAAACAATATCAAGAACTGGACATCTTTTCTGTAAAAAGAAATAATCTATGCAGAATAAACCCCCTCAATGAATCATTCACTTCCATATGAACTGCTGTTGAGGTAGATTGCTATCTTACACTCCCAAATGTAACACAAGCTGTCTCAGAGTTCGAGTTTGTTGCCTTTACCAAAGAGTTGGAAGACTGAGGAATTGGGCTCTTTGAATAATACCTATTTCTTTTCATTGCATGTCTAGCTATTGTATGTTGGCCATGACAGCAGTTTTGTATATTTACCAGCTTTCAGAATATTGTAAGATTTATGGACAAACAGCATTTCCAAACAGTATTTTCCAAAACTAGACAAAAAACAAGAACAGCAAAGCAACTTAGGCAAGATCAAGTAGCAACTATTTCCTGCTAAAGACACCAGCTTGCTAAAATGGCACAGCTAAGTTTATTCAACACATGCTCCATGGCAGGGTGGTTGGAACTAGATGATCTTTATGGTTTCTTCCAACCCAAACCATTCTATGATTCTATTTAAATCATTCGCATCCTCATACGTAGGAAATAAAACGTGAACTATAAAATTTGAATTTCATTCACACTAAAGTTCTTGAGGTGGTGGCTTTGAGAGAGAAGTGCTATGGCTTAATAAGTGATGCAGCCAAAACAAATCTTGGTTACTGTTTAAAAAGGAAAAAAAATCCTGTCTGCTCTGAACAGGATCAGTTTCTTTTTTAAGCTAGAATAGTATTTTGGAAACCAAACTACTTTCTGACTGACATACCACACCAAATACAGCCAAATAAATATAGAAATGGGCTATTTAATCTGGAATATTGGCTGACAATTGCCAGCATCAGAAAATTAGCAGAAAACAACAGAAACCTCCGATTTCAGTGATCAAATCTGGGCAATATTTCAGTAAAATTTGGACTTAACAATAAAAACTAGCAAAACCCCCACAGATACAGACATAAATCTCTGGTTACTCTGAGTCCTAAGAGATAATCGCTATGTCAGAAAAATCTACCTTCAGAAGTACATTCACAGCTGTACAAGTGTAAGGCAGCTGCTATGCAGAAAAAGAATATGCTTTATTTATTTATGCTTGATAAACAGGAATGACTACTGAGAATAACTTTAATGATATTCCATAAGTCTAACAGCAAACACAATTACTGTCCCCAAATAAACTACTGCTGTAGCAACTTCCCATTAGATTCTATGAGCATACTTAAAGAAAACCTCTCTCCCTCTACATAGCTGTGTTACACTCAGTTTAAGATGGTCAATATCTTAGCATGGCTGGTTTTGTTTTTATTATTTGAAAGTGTCAATCACTGTGGCTGTCTTTGGAAATTACACAAGGGATAACATCTGTTAGCATGGTTGTTCCAGTAAGAGTCATGGCCAACCCAGCTCAGATGTATGAAAAAAATAAGTAACTCAGGACCAAGTTCGTGCTTTGCATTAAAGCTTACTGGAATCCTTAAGCCAATTCTCAATATTGTGAAAATGAAAGTTATGGCTAGGAATTTTTTCTGTTGGAAATGTATCGATCACCTGTGCAACAACAACTAAACACATACTTGCCTATCACAAAGGTCCAAAACTTAACCAAGTACCCACTTAAAAGTCCGTATGATGAATTCAAAACACTCGGTCAACAACCAATTACAAGAAGACTTGTCAGGGTCAGACAGCTAATGAAATCATGCTGACCAGTGCTGCTTAACTGCTTTCCTGTGTTTCCCTCCACCTCCCCAAATCCACACTGTCCTAAGCCAAGTCTACTTTTAAAAGTTTCACTAGCATAGTTATTATGTGTACTTTCTACAATAGGAATATAACCATGTTTGTATCACTGGATTTTTAGGTTAGTTCACCGCAAATGGAGGAAACAGAAACTTTAAAAATTAAGTAAAACACAAGAACCAGCTAGAAAGGGCTATGAAGATGAAGACAAGCAACCTGAGTATGACTACAGAATGGGAGCAAGGGAAGCACACTAATAAAAGGCTAATGGGATCAAATAGTGGCCCCAGGAATTGTTTTCAAAGCTGCATTTTGCATTAATATAAGCACAAAGACTCCCATCTCTCAGAGTCTGCAAAATGGATCTTCTAATAACTAAGACAAAATAATGAGACCCTAAAAAAGAGGAGATCTGTACAGCTGAATTAGGAAAGCTGTATAGAATCATAGAATGGTTTGGGCTGGAAAGGACCTTAAGATCATCTAGATCCAACCCCCTGCCATGGGCAGGGGTGGTTCACACAAGACCATGTCCCCCAAGGCTCCATGCAATCTGGCCTTGAACACTGTCAGTGATGAAGCATTTACCACTTTTTTGGGCAACCTGTTCCAGTGCCTCACCACCCTCACAGTGAAGAACTTCTTACTCCCATCTAACCTGAACTTACCCTGTTTAAGTTTAAAATCATTACCCCTTGTCCTACTGCTACAGTCCCTGATGAAGAGTTCCTTTTCAGCATCCTTGTAGGCCCCCTTCAGATAGTGGAAGGCTGCTATGAGGTCTCCACGCAGCCTTCTCTTCCCCAGGCTGAACAGACCGAATTTTCTCAGTTTGTCTTCATATGGGAGATGCCCCATCATAACAGAAAGAACTGACAGTATTTAAATATTGACAACAGCTTTGGCTTTCAATCCAAAGTAATTACTCTCACAAAGTAAAGGGACATCACAACCAGTGAGACTGGGTATATAAAAGAGATGACAGATGTCACCTAGATGTAAGGTCCTGGCAAAAGGCTTTCACTAAAGAAAAATACCTTAACTGTGAAAGTGAAAAGTGAATCTGTGCTGTCAGTCAGAGAGGCAGTGGATGAAAGACCTCAGGTTTTACATATGTTTCTGTGGCCCATTCATGAGAAACTAATGAATTAATGGTATAAGATTTCAATACTGAAAAGGACAGAGATCTCTGGTCTACAGGTATTATCTATGACTTGTTATGAGGAGGAAACTGAATTTGTATTGGAAAATGAGACTAGTTGGAGGAAAAACAATCCTCTGATTGAAGAGTGATTAGAGATGTAGAAATTCGAACAGTGCAGTCGTAAGCCAAGAGAATGAATGAGACCTTTCAGGAATACTACGCTGACAGTATTAAAAGCAAAAGATAAAATGAAGAGACGAGTGAAACACCAGTTTTAAATTTTGACCTGGAAACACTATGGGAAACTTTGAGAGTTGTTTCAGCAACACAAAGGGAAGATGTCATACCGGAATAAGCAGTCACAACCAGTGGTGCTGGGTATATAGAAAGAAGACATTACTGCAGTCCAGCTGATACAGCTGTGTATAGACAGCCATGACACTCAGATGAGTTGATAGGAAGATATTCCGTATTTCATCTCCTATACAAAAAGACATCCTGCACACGAAATACAAGCCACTGTTTATATTTAAGTAAAAAGACATTTGCTGTCTTAAAAAAAAAAATTCATAAAGTCTGCATATTCTCTGTGATAACCAGATACTGGCAGACCTCAGAGGAATTCAAGCTGTTTTGAAGGGAACACAAGAAAGAAAAACATAAAGAACTAATTATTGCTAAAGTAGTGAGGAAAGAAAGTGGAAAATATTCTGCAAGAACCAGAAGCAGAGAATGACAGAGACTGGCCAACAGGAGAATCTCAGAAAACAGACACCAAACAGAAGCGGTACAGGTAATATCCAGGAAGATTCAAGAGGGAGTAAATGAACAGCAATATCCATATGTCAAAACTGGGGATGAACACTGGTTCCAATGATAGAAGAGATTTCATAGTAGCCTTCTGGGGTATAAAAGCACTATGTAAACAGACAGCAGAGATCAGACATGAACTCACTGGGAATTTGATACTATAAACCACAAATAAGCCTGTCATTCTGTTCACCAGCTTCTTTGACAAAAAAAGCAAAACCCCCAAAAATGTCTGCCTCACAATGAACTCAAATTGGCTGAGAATCCAGAAGAAAATATGTGCATGCGACATCCTGAATAAAAATCTCACAAAGCAAATGGCCATTTTACACTCAACAGTTTAATGTCAAAAGACTAATACCATTGGATCAGATCCTTCCAAAACAAGGGGTTTTTTTCCTCAGAAGTTTTCATTTTGACAAAACAAAATAATAATCACACTGTCCAACATTTTCTTGTCTGAGAAACCCAGTTTTCCACTAAAAGAGGTTTAGCATTTTTTTCTACTTAACAGTAATAGAAATTTAAGCCATTTTTTTTCTTTAGTGAAAACAGAAGACGTGTTCCAATCCAACTGCAATATTTTTTTTTTTCTTCATTCAACATCTCATGTTAACATTGCTCTTTATGAACAGATACTTAAACCAAAAGAAGTAACAAGAGACACCTACAAAACCCATATGGTAACAGGAACAAATATGCACGAAGTACAAGAAATTTGTTTATCTTTAAAGAACTATTCAGGACATGAAGGTAATGTGAAAACTGGAGACATGTAAGCCATGAACAAAAATTGTATGTACCCCTGAAGAGTTGGAATAGACCTTTAATGCATAAAGAAGTTGTATTTACTATCATTATCCTAAATTGAAATTTATGAAACTAAAACATGCAGCACAAGCAGTTCAGCAAACTAATAATCCCAAACTTTAGGCAAAAAACTCCATTCCATGGTTAAGTTTTACTAAAAGGCGGCAATGGTTTTGTTCTAAGGAAGCCCCAATACTCTTTAAGGAGATAAGATAAACCCCTTGTAAGAACAGGATACTGAAATAAACTACTCAGGCCTAAAAGGAACCCTTAAGTTAGCAAAACTACAACAAAATCAAAATCTCTGAATAAGTATAAGGCTTAACATGATCATGTCTTTAAACTGTTTTGCTCTTCAAATTCAGAATATAGCGTATACATATTTCATGGACTTACATTAAGCCTTCATGGCTTCCATATACTGTTTAATGCTTCATATTACATGCCAAAAACTGTAATTTGTCTATGACAGCACCTAATTATTCAAGACAGATGGGGAAGAGCAAGAAAGATGCTACATATCTCAGTGTATCTCCATGAATGAATGAATGAACAGAAGTGAGTAGTGCCTGCTCTTTTGTTACTCATGAAGAAGCTATTGGGAAGAATCATTATTTGTATAGTATTGCTGTATACTACTACTTATTCTAGAAGCTTAATGCAGATTTATTAGCAAGCATCGCAGGCATACGGAAATGTACATCCATACTATTTTAACTAATTTTACACTTCTTACACCCAGTAGATTGTAAAGGAAAATTAAGCGGTACATGAATGGAAACTCCAAGTTGTTATCAGCCCATTGCAACTAACCTCACCATACACACACTTGAGAAAACTGCCACTAGGACTACAGTTTTGAATACACTCATGCAAGCAAAGGTTTCTAAGAAGCCTTTAGAATCTCATCTTTATCTCAAATGTTTTTAGAGCACCTACTAAAGAGTCATCCACTAAAGCACACAGGGATAAGTGGGTAAAGAAGATTCTTGTGTTTCAATCTACCAAAGAGTTGCTTGCTCCTGTCATGCTGTCCTCCTGTACTGCTGATAATATTGAGGAAAAAGCTTTGTTTTTATTTAGGATCTATCCATGTCAGAAAGAAAATAAATCTTGGGCCATAATTAGTCCACCATCCTCAAGTCGCTTCATAGCCCTGACAACGCTAGGAAGTTACTGACTTCATGCCACAGCCGTAGACCTGCTAAAGAAATACAAGAAAGGCTATCTGCTGAGCTGCTTGCAAGCCCACAGTCGACAGCACTTGCCACTGGCTTACTATCAATCCTTAACTGCATGCCGCCTTTTACACAGTTTGTCATCAGCTTGGTAACAAGATACCCATCTATGAAGAAGGTGAGGGCACCTCCGAGAGCTGCCTTTCTATCTTCCCACTAACACAACTAAAAAAGTTCCTGTCTTTCACCATGTTTCCGTCAGATTTAGTCTAATAAGGCTGTATTTGACTTGTCATTAGTTATCAAAATGAAGCTCCACAGCTTACTGCACAGTGTCTGTGAAGTGATCTCCATACTGAAACACATTCCCTCTATACAATCCTATTTCCATTTCTCAGATTTTCCACTTGCTTGTTTCATGACCTTATGAATACATACTTAAATGGCTACAGTTACAGATGAAACAATTAATTGTCTGTGAGGACAACTGGGTGTTTTAGGAAGACAAGAAGGACTGATATTAGTCAGAGCTGGCATCATCTGGGAGTGTTTGGCAACCTACCTATTTCTTGCTTCTTCCTCACCAAGTAAAACATTGCGGGGGTTTTGCTAAGATAGTTGGAACAATGTCCTGGAATGCATTACTCTTCCCTGTTTAATGGCTTTTTACCTAGATCAGTTTACAAGTGGATATATATTATTTTTAAACAGCCCTAAAGTTACAGCAGATGACCTTGGACGTCAAGCTATGATATTTTTCACTTGTTTCATAAAAGTCATGGAAAGAAATCTGCAACTGGAACTTATCTAATAATAATAGAAGTGAGAGCACATGCCCACAATGTCCAGTAAAAAATTACTAAGAGAAACATCTTTGTCAGTAAAGCTATGCCTCAGCTCAAGCAGCCAGACTTTCTAACATGCACACCTCTGTGCATATCAAGTCTTTGCATGTTCAATATGAATGCTAATTGTCATTCAAACGCACACAAGTATTCTGTCAACATACATGATTTTATAGGTTACTGGCTTTGAAATCCACCTCAGTTAATACATAAAAATATAAGCATGTTACACTCTGAACTGTTACCTGTTAAGCAAAACTGAAGCAGGATTCATGACTAATTCTAAAGCACTTTCATCATCCACAAGGCACCAAATGTTATTTCTTAAAAAGCACTACTTGCTCCCTCCGAAATAAACTTGTTTGTTACCCACAACTATTTTAAATTTTGTGCACCTTCAGTTCAGTTCTGTTCTTATCCGGATGCCTTTAATTGTTAGTGACAGGAAACGTGGCTAAAACACAGAGCTTGTCAGAATACTTTGATCTGATGTGGAACTACACTGTTCCCAAACACCTCTAATACCTGAAGATGTAATTCCTGGTCATTTTTAAAGCAACCAAATGGAAATATCATAGATTCCTACAGATAATATTGACTGAATACCTGGTCATATTTAGTTCCAAAGTTAATTGTCCCTTCCATAGAGTTATTCTTAAGGATGGGTGCAGAAAAGTTATAAAGTAAATTTTAGAGCTCTGTATCAGTTCAAGCAGTTAATGCCAAGTTTTCTTAAAAACTACTAGGAATAGACGTTATGTAATCCCTTTCGAACAGCCAGATATCATGTTAACCCAATTTTCTTCCATGAGACAAGGAAGGAAATGACTGTAGCTTCTGATTTTGGATAAAGCTATGCTGAACACATCTCAAAACTCCCTTGGTATCAGTAGATTCCAGCAATTTTTTTTTTTTGGCCTATTCAGCACCATTCCTGTGCACAGCCATGTATTCAGTGATCTGCCACCCCTTCATGGAACTGGGACCAAGAGGCCCACTGGCTGTAGTCCATTCCTGGCCAACTCAAGATATTTCAGATGCTTAAGCATCCTCTTGAGGACATTTTAGCTTGCAAACAGCTTTTCCATACTTTCACTAAAGTAAACAGATTGCCTTTGCAACGGCTTTAAGTAACAACTGCAATACTGAGGTTTTGTTTCACTTAGTCAGTCTAGATTTTTCAGCATGGTGACTCTGGTAATATGCCTTAAGAGTCAAAAGGTCTCAACAGTCAGCTCAGAGCAATGAAACGTAACTGTCCATATTTGGAGAGGATGCAATGCATCCAGAACGCACCCAATGGATCACAATCATACTCTCAGCCTTTCCAAGCAATTCCAAGTGTAGATGTAACAGACTGTCAGTGCTTACCTGATTTCAGGCCTGAAATACTTTAAAAAGTAAGCCTGAAGATAACTATGTTACAGTATTACTCATATATGTAAGTATGCCTCAAGTGAGTCTTCAAATAAATTTCCTATGTGGTTGTTAGCTTGATTAGTAGAAGCATTTTATTAAAACCATATTGCTGAACCTAAACTTGACAATATTTTTTTCTGCTGCAAGAGATACGTCTTACAGCTGTTAACAGAAATGCTGAAACAGAAACCTGCTTTTAAGTGTGGCAGCTAGCTTTCCAGATCGAATTCCAAGCAGCCAACACTTTCACAAGAGCAGCCTTTTCTGTCAATAAAGACAATTCCATAAAAATGCTTTTAATAAGTAAGAAAAAGACAAAACCCCTCTAAGTTAGGCTGACCTAGTTTACACATTTTGAATGTTTTGGTCTTTGTTCTGTGTAGCCAGAAATATTTCTTTTTCATGCAGGGTCAGCCCTGCAGAGTTTATTTAACAGACTGCAATATGCCCATGCTCAAATCCTGCAATCTTTATGGAAAGGCATGGATACTGAACTTTCCATAAACCTTCCTAGCTTACATACTATTATAAACTGCCAGAAAGTTGTTAAGCAGACCTTATTAAGAGATAGATTATGCATCTATTCTCTAATCCTACCTAGAAAATCTGTTTTAAATAATTGTCCCAATCACCAATCAGATCACTTAGGCAGCCTCTGATCATCCCAATAAAAAACCCACAAATTGAAGGTCTGACTGAACCCATAAAAGATTAAAAGACTGACTGAAGATAATAGTTACTGTGAGACACTGAAGGAGTTACTGCTATTTGAAAAGCTGGACCAAAAAGCTTCCCCACCATATTAAACAATGACATTTTTAGTTTTCAGACCTCACCTTCTGCTTAGGGCTGAAGTCTGGGTTTGTCAACCTATTAGCCCACTCCAAAACATCTCTCAAGATTAATATGACTGCAGGTCTGACAATAACTTTATAAAATGTGTAAAATTCACCTACCAGGTATGGTGATGTCCAGTTAGGCTTCAATTAACAAGGTCAGGATCTGAATTAGCCTTAGCACTTGGTCTTTCTCACATGGACAAACTATTAAGCCAGAAACAACATACTAGCAGTCTGTCAGTGACAGTCCTACTGCTAGAGTTGACCTGTGCTAACAACAAAACACTAGCAATACCTGAAGTCGTCCTTGTTGACAGACTAAAAATTGCTGGTATCAAAGTTAAAATTTCATACCCTTGCCCCCAGTTGCAGATACAAAAGTTACATAGTTACATATGTTGTGCTCTTGTTTTTTTATGTTTAGTCGTTACATTCCTGGATATCCATGTCAAAGAAACAGTGGGATTAAATCTTAGAAGATAAACAGATAAAAGGGAAAAATAAGAAGCATCTCTGACCTAGAAGACCTGCAGGGCAGGTTTGGGCTCTGGAGAGCCCTGGCCATGCCCAGCCCATGCCCAGCCCATTTAGTTCAGCTTCCTTCCAGGCTTTGAATGCAAGGACAGCAGTGGTGTTAGGTGCCCCACAAACATCCTTTCCTGGCACATGACCAATCCAAGTGCAGAAGGAGCAAAAGGACCATTATGCAGCCATGATCAGCAGCAAACTGCTGCCTTTGGCAGGCACTATTTTTTGTCTGGCAGTTTCCTCAGAATCCACACTTACTCAAACTGTATAGACCAAGTCTCCAAGCTGGAGGGTATAAAACAGAGGTACCCAAAAAGCTTTTGAAACAGATGCAACAGCAGCTGGACTGCTGAGGCTTTCCTGGTGCAATATAGGGGACGCCTGCACCCTGACAGAGGAGAAAGTATGAGCACTCTCACTGCTGGCTAGGTAGCTAATTCTCTTCTTTTGCTCATTGGTCCATGACACCAAGAGTTACGGGTTATAAGTTATGAAAGCTTATGACTTGAATGGTAAGTGAATTAATGTGACAGACTAGTCTGGACACTCAAGGGAATTGAGCACTTGTCTGTCATGTTTATTATGTTTCTTAATAAGCTCATGAAATAATGTTTAAGTCAGAGTACATTCTCCTGTAAATGAGAGATCAAAATGCATCTTGATGGTCCCCCCATGCTAAAAAATGTGAAAGTCTAAACCAAATCCCTTTTACGTATAATACCTTTGGTATTAAGTACAAATCCCAAGTACAAACAAACTTCTGCAGATATTCTGGAGTGACCTTTAGGCTATGTTTATTACAATCCATTGTTTCTGTGGCCACCATCCAAATCCAGATCCTCTTCATCTTTCTCCAAAACAGGCAAGAGACAGGGAACACAAAAATGAGGATGACTCCAGTTCCCATTTTCCAGGTCATCATCTGAAATGTCTTCATCTTCTTTCTTCTGCAGTGCTGACTTT
Organism: Nestor notabilis; assembly: GCF_000696875.1. Lineage (NCBI taxonomy): Eukaryota > Metazoa > Chordata > Aves > Psittaciformes > Psittacidae > Nestor > Nestor notabilis. The sequence continues at coordinate 13,424 of NW_009934924.1, forward strand.
GCCTCCTTGCCTTCCTTTTCCAGCTGTTGCCTTCTTTCTGCCATTTCTCTCACGGTTTTCAGTTTGCACTCAGCATCTTCCAGTTGGCTTTGAAGACAGCTCATGGCTCGGGTAGCAAAATTTCACTTCAACTTGCCTCATTTGGTCCTTCAGGTCAGCATTTTCAGCTTCTACCTTTGTTGCCCAGCACATCTGCACATGGAGGTGAGCATTTTCTTCCACCAATCTGGTGTTTTCACCCATCATCTTCATAAGCTGCCCCTCCAGCTCCTCACACCTCTGTCTGAGGGTGCTCGCATTATATGACCCCTCTTTGCCTGCAGCCAGTTGGGCCTGCAGCTCCTCAGCCACCTTCTGTGAGGTTTCATTCTCCTTGTCCTGCACCAGCAAAGCTCCGGCATTCTGCTTCCTCCAGTCCTCCGCTGAGAGAAGGATTTCATGCCCAGCTCCTCTGCGGTGCTGTGGATGGACAGTGGCACTGGAGGACTCATCAGACACTCAATAGCCTCCTGCAGACCTTAAAGATCATCTAGTTCAAAGCCCCCTAACATGGGACACCTTCCACTAGATCAGGTTGCTCAAAGCCCCGTCCAACCTGGCTTGAACACTTCAAACACTTCAAGGGAAGGGGCATCCGTAACTTCTCTGGGCCACTTGTTAGAGTGTCTCACCACCCTCACAGTAAAGAATTGCTTCCTACTATCTAATGTAAATCTACCCTTTTTCAGGTTAAAGTCATTACCCCTTCTCCTGTCACTACTGGCCTTGTAAAAAGTCGCTCTCCAGATTTCTTGTTAGCCCCCTTTAGGTAGTGGAAGGCTGTCATAAGGTCTCCCAGGAGCCTTCTCTTCTCCAGGCTGAACAAGCTCAACTCTCAATGCCTGTCTTCACCGGAGAGGTGCTCCGGCCCTCTAATCATCTTCACAGTCCTCCGCTGGACTCACTCAAGCACATCCATGTCCCTCTTGTGTTGGGGGCCCCAGAGCTGAATGCAGTACTGCAGGAGGGGTCTCATGAGAACAGAACAAAAGGGCAGCCTGTAGCTCTGCTTGGGATTGCCCCGACCCAGGTGCAGGACGTTGCACTTGGCCTTGTGGAACTTCATGAGGCTTGCATTGGCCCACCTCTCAAGCATGTCAAGGTCCCTCTGGATGGCATCCCTTCCCTCCAGCATGTCGGCAGCACCACACAGCTTGGTGTCATCAGTACACTTGCTGAGGGCGCACTCAATCCCACTGTCTGTGTTGCCAACAAAGATGCTAAACAGCAGTGGACCCCTGAGAAACACCGGTTGTCACTGGTCTCCGCTTGCACATCAAGCCATTGAACACAACTCTTCGACTGCGACCATCCAGACAATTCCTTACCCCTGAGCGGTCCACCTGTCAAATCTATGCCTCTCCAATTTAGAGACAAGGATGTCACGCAGGACAATGTCAAATGCCTTACACAAGTCCAGGTAGATGACATCAGTTGCTCTTCCTTATTCACCAATGCCATGGTCCCATCATAGAAGGCTACTAAATTTGTCATGCACGATTTGCCCTTAGTGAAGCCATGTTGGCTGTCACCAATCGCCTCCTCATTTTCCATGTGGTTTAGCATAGCTTTCAGGAGGATCTGCTCCCTGATCTTGCACAGCACTGAGGTGAGACTTGCCCAGCCTGGTACTACTATCACATAAAATCAACCTTCTTAAATATTATAGCGAGAACACAAGTATTGGCTACTGCTCTTTGTAACTACACTTAACACTTGATAGTGTGTTTAATACAAGCACAAAAGTTTCACTGGCTTAAACCAAGAACTTAAAGTGTCCTAATTACAGTGGCTTTCTCAACTAGTGGGTAAAACTTAAAGCTGTACTAAGGTAAATCTTCCAAGTTCACCATCATTATACTGTTTTCTAATGAAAGTACTTTATACTGCTTCTTCTGGTTTGATCATACACAGCCATCTTTCTGTGAACAACTTGTAAGGGCAAATGAACACGAATGGCTGTGGTAGAAGATAATGAAGGTGAAAGAACAACACAAGCACAGTATACAAATTCTCAATAGGTTCAATAAATCCTGCAGATGTTGGAATCTCTATCACTTCTTCCAAAATCCTGCCAGTACTGCATTTGTTTGCTTCCTTTCCTTTTTTGCCTGCCACTGAGTACAAGAGTACAGCTGCTCAGAAAAGACAGGGCTTGCTCTTCTTTAAAACTATACCAGATGGGATGCTCATTTACTGACTTTGTCCAAAACAATCAGGTTTAGTACAAGACAGTTTTCCAGATACGTACATGGCCAAGTCTTCTCTTCCTTCCTCTATTCTTCTGTTGTAACTAAGCTAAATTTTACATAAACTGATTATTGTTAAACTATCTTGGAATATATTTCTACAAGGTCATCTAATAAAAAGTTCTGCTTTTAATTTCCATATAAATCAGTGAAATATCAGTATAGAGGAAAAGATACTACTTAAATAAATTTTATTATCAATACATGTTTAGTCATTATAGTTTTGCTAAATATTTATTGAAAGAGGGCCTACTAGATTCAGAAAATGTAAAAATATTGCTCAAAATGTTTCCCTTCAAGTACTTGCAACACGTTTGGCTTGTATATCTAGCAAGACCTCCAATTTATTCATTTAAGGGCTGAGTATTTAAGGGCTGAGTAGAGGGAATCAGACTAATCTTCTCTAAATGATCTTCCCATAAACAAACATTAGCACTGTCAGTTGCACTTTACAGCTTGGTGTGGATATCAGAACGAAAAATACTTCCATAAGGACACTCAAAGTATTTATGAGTTATGAGCCCTATGATTTACAGCCTCCCATGGGAGAAGTAACCATAAATATGTGAGTAGTCTTGTTTGCATTTGTAGAGAGAAATACTATGTATAAATATATTAAGAAAAAAAGGGTCAATTAGAGAGACATTGTCAAAAAAAGTTATTGCAATCAACATCTACAACGGCACATTTTAATTATGGTGGATTAGACAGCTAAACAGACCTTTTATTGAATCTGTGTTAATAAAGCATTTCTTTACTGATTGCCAGTCATACAGACTAAAAAGCAAGTTCCCTAATTCCAAGTTTAGAGACCTGTATTTGGAAAGTCATCTGGTTATAACTGCATTGGAAAAAAAAAAAAACAAACAACAAAAACCCCAACCTTAGATGCAGCTTCTTTTAAATCCTGAAGCCAATCATGAAACTGAAATTTGCAGGATGACATTTCTAAGCTTTTTACAGCACACTACTACCTGTCAGAACATGACATGAGCCAGGCAGACAGAAGCAGAACATACCAGGACAGTATGTGCTACAGAAGCATACAAGGCAAAAGTCAAAAGGACTCTTCCCCCCTCACTATAAATCTACAAAAGTAGATATGCACAAACATAAATTCTTCAAATGATTCCCTGATTCTGTCTACTCCAAGGGAATCTTGTAGATTGATTTAGCTGCTGAATAGTGCACCATCATCACTGTCACACTTGCAACCTCCAAAAGCATTCCAGCAGCCTGAGTTTTGAAGCTCACTGCCACTGGTATCTACTGCCCCTGTGCAAAACTCACATAGCTATAGCTGTAGTTATTGTAACTGCAAGATTTAATGGTTAATAAGGTGCATTTCCATAATTCTCAAGCTTTCCTTACTAGCATAAAAACTATGTTAGGTAGCATTCCAATACAATCTCTATTAACTACAGTCAGCCCATACTCATAGCCCTACTCATAAAGCAACAGCAAAGTTCCTTCTTTGTTCCTCCCTTTCCGTCTTCCATCTCCCTCAGCAGAACATGTTTTCTGTTCATAACAGTATGCAACAGACGGCAGTATTGGATGTCCCACAGATAGAAGAGATAATTTCAAGTATGACTTTGTCAAGCATACAATAATCAAGAGAAGGAAAAAACCAAAAGCGGTTTGTGGACAGATTGAAACCATCTTTGCAGAATGCTGGAAAACCATCCCCACATCAAATGGATATTGAGAAGTAGTTACTACATTTAATATAAACAGTAGTGTTGCTTTCCTGCACCTTTTTTTTTTTTTTTTTAAAGTACATTAAAAAAAGTACATAGATCATATACTGGAACTGACTGGGTTGTTTTATAAGCACTTTGCTTTAGAGCAGTAAGAATGGGGCCTCATCAAGTTACTGAAGCTGTCTGGTGTTGCTCTGACAAATCGGGCACATGTCTTTAATTTGCCTGTTTTGCTGCTAAACTATGCTCCAAGTATATAGAATTGTGGTTGCACAAAGCAGTTTGACAGGCCAAATAAGAAAGGTGCCATTTTTCATTTACAGCCTGCCTTTGTATTTTGCCCAAGCATTCTTGAGGTCAAACAATATTGTTTAAGTATACACATTATTGCTTTTTTCCCCCTACTCATTTTTCTTGCTCTTTCCCCCGCCATGAGTTTCTTTCTGAATGCATTTTGTTCCAGGTTCAGTGATTCCTTTCTTTACAAATGAGGATGCATTTCATCACTGTTCTCATCACTATTTCCATTTCTTTTTAACAGCTGTTCTTTCTCCTAATACAGACTCAGAGCCTATGTCACAGAGCATGATACAGAGACACCCTATGAAAGCGCTCCAGGTGGCTGATATCTCTGAAAATCTTGTTTTGGTACATTGAAGCAAATGAGGATGACTTTATAAGAGAGGAACATAAGTACTTTTGTTTTCGTATGTTCTCCTATTTTAGAGATCTAAAGATTTTTTGAAGGATTTTAAACATACATATGATCTCTGTAGTTCAACGGATGTCTGATGAGTGTTTTAAAGCGAAATAGTGGCTTCTTGGTATTGTCAGATGGCCTTAAAAAGCAAATCCCCTACCTGCTTCCTCCAATTCCTGACCATTACAATCACAGCTACAGAAGCGTCTACCACAGTGCTACTGAAAAAACTCATTTCATAACACTATTTTCTTTTGAGACCTTATGGTAAATAAGTCTTTTCACTGGAGACTAATGCCCGAATTCAAATTTTTGGAAGGCATTATTTGGGTTTAAAGTACGATCAGCTTATTTACAGTTACCATTGTCTCGTCTGACATGTGCATTGTCAACTGTGTTAACAATCTAAATGTGCTTTGACACATACTCGTTTGGAATCTTACGCAATATGCCAAGTTACTTAGAACTGAAATTTGGCTTTGCACATGGCATATTTGAGTTTCTGGAAAGCTCCTACTTTCTCTCCTTATTCCCAAAAGGAGATAGCTATTTTATAACAGAACCTGTGGAGAGAGTGGTATAAATTCTTTTCTAATTCTTCTCTCAAACTACACACAGTGACCATGTGGAAAAGCTATTTAAGAAACAACTGCATGGCAACTAGAATGTGAGAGAAACTTATTGTGAGCTAACTTACAATACAGTATAAGAATTCAAAGTAGACGTGTGCATGTATAGTAAGTATATTAACATTTTCTTAGGTCAATACAGTTAGTTTCCATCCGACTGCAGTTTGTTTGTGGTTGTAATGTTTTACTTGCATATTTACATGGCTTTCAAAAACCTCAGATGTTTACACAACTTAAGCAATTCTGCAAAACTCGAGTTCTACGGATTATCAAATTGCAAGCCCTATACTGTGAAGTATGTTCAATTTACTATTTTCCTGTCTTTAAATAAGAGAACCCTAAGAGAAGTGAAAGCTGAAGTGAATCATACCCATCTTTGCTAAAAATCACAGGCATGTGTCTGACTTGCTTATTCCAAACTCAGCAAGGAATTAAAACTTTCATTAGCTCTTTTATTAATTTCATTAGCTCTTTTGTTTCATTTCATTAGCTCTTTTATTAAAAGGAAGAGCATGAAGTTAAAAGCAGACACAATGTATTGGCAACACTGAAGGTGAGGGGTAAAAAAAAAAACCACAAAACCAACAAACTGATCACAAGTTTGTTATTCTCTCTCATAACCAGAATACAGAACACAATTGTAAACCAAGGATTCTACTGCTTTGGGCAAGTTTATCTTGGAAGTTTACTACAAGGCTGAAAAGTAATGAAGAACTGACAATAATGTCTTTCCTAATTATATTTGAAATTTAAATGGTAACCTGATGCCAATGAGGCAAGTCAATAAGGAAGCAAAACTTACCTCCAGGTACAATCTGAATTCAGTAATTCTGAACTGACTTTGTCCAAATTCTACATCACAGTTGTTAGCCTAAACTGGTGCTAGGTATCGCTATTACTGTGTCAGAGCATTAATTTAGAAAACAAAGAGGATTTCTAAAACTTCAAGAAGTCTAGTTATATGTAACAAAGTCATCTGCCAAGAATAAGCACTGGTAAGTAAGCTTAAAATAATTCTTTGTTCCTCATTTTAGGTAAGGTTACAGACCCAAAAATGACGACAGATACACTAAGGATGGCCAGCAGATACAGTCACTACATCAACCGTACACTAGTTCCTTCATAAGAAAGTATGTCTTTACATGCATGACTGTAAAGACAGTCTTGGTATCTACACCTTACGATACCAAGACCTACATCCTGAAGCTTGGACCTTAATCTGACATAGTAAGCACTCATTGCTGGAGTGGTTAAGCCACATAGCCCATTTTTCCTTATGGAATATTTTAACTGCTTGCACCCATTTGGGAATTCTTTTTAGTATGCACAGGAGCAAGTTTAGAGAAATACAAAATTGGTTATTTGAGGCCATGCACAATGAATCATCATTTACAGACATCTGCAAGTTCCATATGTTGTTTGTGTGTAGTTTTGATTCACAGCTGAAAAGCTTTATAATGATCTTTCAAACAAGATAGTTACAGTTCACTCATAATAAATCCAAATCATAGATTTCATTAACTGTTCTGCTCTAAAATGTATTCCATTCACCATAAATCATCTACAATTTGCAAATCTGTGCATTGCTTGCTCCTGCCAGCGTAAGTATTAACATTTGGGCAACGTAAAGACAGTTTTGAAGCCTCCAATAAAGCTCAGGGGTTTTATTAATACTAAATGCCATTTTAAAACTGCAGTAATACAATGGATGTGCAAAATTCTAACACTTGGCAGGCAAAGCACATTTATGGAGTATTCCTCCTATTCTGAAGATTGCAAATAACATCCCTGTCTGTTCTTCCCAGTGGACAAAACCTACATATATTAAGCACAACAAGACTAATTATAATTCTTATGCTATAGGCAGAAAAGTTATTAAGTTTGCATCATAAGAGTTTGGGGCCTCAAAGAGCTGCATAAGCAGGATTTAACTTGATATGTGCAAGAGCAAAAGCTCTTATACTGTGCCAGGCACCATGCATTCATTGGTTTGTCAGTTGGAAACATATATAGCAGAAAGAGATATGTAAAATAACAGATATATTCAAGAATATAAGTGATCCACAGCTCAGGTAAGAAAACAAAATAATAGTAAAAAAAACCAAAACAAAACAACCCACCAAAAAAAACCAAAACCAGAAACAAACCCACAGAGAAAAGCGTTTTGGTATTTAAAAGCACAAGTTTGCTATTCACTTCTACTTTAACTTCACTGAAAGCATGGCTAGCTTTCAGGAATTCTCGCTGGACTTCTTCCTGACCATAGTGCTAATCTCAGCATGGCAACTTTCATGCACCTTCCTTTGTCGTTGATCAGAAGCATCTTATTACAATGTAATAGCGTAGCAACATAAAGCCAGAAAATTCATTACTTTTTACTGGGTAGGGTAATAACTGTAAGCAAAATACTGATACAGTAATCTGGTGGCATGGAAATACCGAACTGGTCCTAGAATATAATTATCGACTTGTGCCTGGAGTTCTTTTGACAGAGACCATCCCACATGCAATGTTGAATAGAATTTCCTGTAGTTTATAGCCTCTCAGTAGTAATTAGATCAAACTATCTTTAGACACTGTCCCTGGAGCTTTTAAACGCACCATGAAGAACTTCTATAGAATAGCACAAACCTTTTGTCTTACCTCTACAGTAACCAAATAAATCTTGATTACTTCCATATGATTTTAATTTCCATTACAGAAATCTACTTGAAATGGTTCTACATATTGTGAACTGTCATAATATTTAGTTGAGACCATTAACCCTCCACAGAAGCTGCTAGAATAAAACTGATCTTAATACAAAATTTAAATTCATTATTTAAAAATATCTGTAGCAAAATTATCTTTTTTGATATTCATCTATTTTAGAATACATAAAATACTCTAAATAATTTGAATACAAATAAAAGATATTATTAATATTTAGAAAAAGAATAATGTGCTCTTTATTGTCTAGACTTTTGCAAAGATTCTTAAACCCTCAATCACTCTTCAATCCCTGTATGTCTAAAGTAGAGAAAAATCTAAAAAATAGCTCAGGTAATCCCAGTGACTTGCATAAGTCTGAAGTTAGACTCTCTAAACACTGTGAGATATATATATAAAGCAATATATTAAATTTTTTTAAACACTACCTGTTTAGGCATTCAAGCGAAGAACTCATCTTCCAATTAAGATTTGCAATCTGTATCATACAGTATCAGCTTATTTTCAAAGACTCTCATAAAAGTTTCTACTGGACTTGCATTTTGTAAAATGGATGAATATTTTGCAGGCAGGCATTAGAAATGTTAGCATTCGGGTGGAAAAGAAAAATAAAAGTTTAAAAAATATATAGGTTTTTTTTTATATGTACAATGAGAATATGCTTCTACATTTCAACCACAAAAGCACACGTATGCATTCAAATTTCAAACACAGCCTGCAACACCTTAAAAAGAAGAGGCCTCTCAAGTAGGTGATAATAAAGCAACCCACCTATGAGGCGTCGCATACAGCACATCTTTCTGTTTGTAACTTAATGCTCTTGAAAATATCTGGCCTGTTTTCTTTCTCCTTCCCCAAACAACACTCTCTCTAGCAGTATGATAACCCTCCCTCTATCCCTTCCTCTGTTTTTATTCTTTATTTTGATTTTCCTTCTCCCTTCACCTGTCACACAACAAATTTGGGTTTTCCAAATCCCCAAGGTTCTGCTTCAGCCCAAGCAGCTATAAAGCAACATTCTCAGATCTCCCACTGAGCCTGGTTTCCATCCACAAAGAACATAATGGAAATTAGCTTTGTTCCTAAAAAAATGCAGAGAACAGCAACTACCAGAAATAAAAACAGTTTGGCTTTTTACCATTTGAAGCAGAAAGTTTAAAAAGGCATTTCAAAGTAAGGGAAATTCAGGAAGTTGCATGTAAATACTACTTAGCTATATGGAAAAAAAAAAGTGGGTACAGAATTTCCCAAGCACATCAAAAGCAACTACTGACTCAATACTTAAAAATATTTTTATGTTAGAATTATAACATCAACAAAAACTGGTATCCACAGTTATATCATATAACATGATATACAATATAAAAAAAGCACATACTAAAAACACAACTCCTCACCCATTCCCCAAACTACATGTTGAGTTCACTCGTCCGTTTCTACAAGAGAAACAGAGACTAGGAAACAGTTTGGTAATCCTGAAAACACTGTATCAGACAATCAGAAAAGTAAGTTTTACTCCCCTAAGGATGAAATACCAGCACCACCAACCCCTGCACCATGATCACCTCCTTCCCAGCGTGCTCCAGTGCAGCCGTCTTGCATCACCACACGAAGACCTGCTTCCTTCCATCTCGTGAGCAAGTGCTTCTCTTTGTCAGCTTCCTTCCTTCTCCCCATGGTGCCTAAAGAACACCAGTGATGATAGTTCCTTCACACAGTCACACGCATCTCAAAATAAACGCAGGCTGTCAGATGGAGTCCCGCCAGCAAGCAGCTGTAAGTGGTGGGGCTTCAGTTACACAAAGTGTTAAAAAGCTCACCTTGGTTCTTGTATTTATTAACTCCACCCCAGGCCTGTTCAAACTGTAAGGAAGAACGAAAATATCAAGGAGAATTAAAAAAAACTAGGGCTGCACATGGAAACCTGAATCGGGAATGGGCACAGGAACAGGCAAAGGGCAAGAGGGAAGTGGTGCCCCGTGCGGAAGAACAAGATGGCACTGGGGGGTGGGCGATCACTTAATGGAGAAGAGCTCAAAATGATGGCAGGACGAGGAAAGCGTGTTTCAGAACTGCGACTGATCCTACGATCTTCGTACTTTACGAAGGCAAGTGGGCCTACAGAGCGCACCCGCTCCCCTTGGCAGCGTATGCTGCCCCCGTGCTGCGGGCATTGCCGCTCGCCTCTGAAATGGCGGCCCCTCCACAGCCACCGACCCCGCCCTCGCCTCTACCCTCGGGGCGCACGTTTCCCCGCCCTCGCCGCAGTCGCCATGAGGGCAGCTGGTGACCTTGTCCGTGGTTCGCGTTACATACCAACGTATGAAGTGTGGGAATGCTGTGAGTTCGTGCTTCTTTTTGTCTCGGTACAGAGTTGTTTTAACGAAAAAGGCAAGCTGTTGCTGTACGTTGTTTATTTTTAATGACAAACTTGAAGAAACAGTTATCTGGAGTAACCAGCTTCTGGGGTCAGCTCCTCTGAGGGAAACAAGGCACCTGAAGGCTTCTGTGCGGATGATGTTGCGTGTGTATTATCACTTCACTGAAAATAGCAGGGGGACTATACCTGAGTCTCTGGTACAGAGATGAGTAGTGTTTCACAGGGGGTTGGATCAGGTACTGTGAGAGCTTCCACTCTTCGTTGCCTTAATATAACATTATATAGTACACTTCTATTACACATTTTATGCTAGAAATACTATTTAAAGTAAGTACCACTGGCATACCAGCAATCCCAGAGTGTTTATGGACCAGGGAAGCGTGAGGCAGGAATTGTAGGAGCCTACATTTAGGTCTGTGTGAAGCTAAACACCTAGGCCCACAAGATCTGGGAATATTTGCAGTAAAAAAATTTGAAGTTAAAAGTGCAATAGGTTGAAGTCTTTTTTTCCCCGAGTGTTACCATTTTCTATGTGACATGAAACTAATGCCATTGTGAAATGGACTGTTGATGGCAGAAGCACCCAGTCTCGTAGGAGATGTGCTAGTCTGGAGGTGAAGTAGGAGGAAAGGTAATCCTGCGTTGTGAATGCATGAAGATAGTTTTCATAAATAATCCGGGAGCTGGAATATGAGTGGAGTTGTGGCGTAAATTAAAATACAGGTGTCTGAGCTGCACTGTGGTAGAAAAGAGCTCCTCCAGCTCAGAAGTGAAAACTGATTTATTGATTACAACTCACTCTCCACTGATCAGAACCAGACCTGAAAATGACCAGTAACAGTTTTTGAGCCGTTTATTAATGAGGATAAAATACGTTTTTGCAAAGCATCTAAAACCTTTCTGAATTAGGGACTGAGTGTTGGGAGAAAAAGATTGAGGATCTGTGTACAATAATGTTGTGGAATTTTGTAGCTTTTTTGTCAATCTTGGGACTGCAAAAGTTCCTAATGCTTAACAGGGATTTTGTGGAGACAACATAAATTACAGAGCACAGTAAAACTTATTTTTTTCTTTGAATATCAGAAACTTGCAGAAGGCTTAAATCAGGAGTGTAGGCTGGCTAATTATATAAAGAAATAT